>NC_134699.1:65435717-65635717 GCF_050947455.1 Rhinoderma darwinii
ACACTAGTACCAGCCAGAGTTCTCCCATATACTGTATATATACACACTTGTACCAGCAAGAGTTCTCCCATATACTGTATATATACACACTAGTACCAGCCAGAGTTCTCCCATATACTGTATATATACACACACACTAGTACCAGCCAGAGTTCTCCCATATACTGTATATACACACACTTGTACCAGCCAGAGTTCTCCCATATACTGTATATATACACACTTGTACCAGCCAGAGTTCTCCCATATACTGTATATATACACACACTAGTACCAGCCAGAGTTCTCCCATATACTGTATATATACACACACTTGTACCAGCCAGAGTTCTCCCATATACTGTATATATACACACTTGTACCAGCCAGAGTTCTCCCATATACTGTATATATACACACACACACACACACACACACACTAGTACCAGCCAGAGTTCTCCCATATACTGTATATATACACACACACTAGTACCAGCCAGAGTTCACTCATATACTGTATATATACACACTAGTACCAGCCAGAGTTCTCCCATATACTGTATATATACACACTAGTACCAGCCAGAGTTCTCCCATATACTGTATATATACACACACTAGTACCAGCCAGAGTTCCCATATACTGTATATATACACACTTGTACCAGCCAGAGTTCTCCCATATACTGTATATATACACACTAGTACCAGCCAGAGTTCTCCCATATACTGTATATATACACACACACACTAGTACCAGCCAGAGTTCTCCCATATACTGTATATACACACACACACACACACTAGTACCAGCCAGAGTTCTCCCATATACTGTATATACACACACACTTGTACCAGCCAGAGTTCTCCCATATACTGTATATATACACACTAGTACCAGCCAGAGTTCTCCCATATACTGTATATATACACACTAGTACCAGCCAGAGTTCACTCATATGCAGAACCAACCCGTTTCCTCCCCATTTTTAGATGGTTATTTGCACTGGCCGGGTTGGTTGGTTGGTGACGGACATCTGGACATGTGTTTGATACAGAAGCCAGAGGATATCACTGTATAAGGCCCGAGTCACACCACAGGGATTCTCAGCCGCAGTAGGAACAACAGACCCCAAATGGGGCTATTCACACGGCCGAAAAAAATGGAACATGCTGTATTTCCGGCGATTCTCCCCGCCCCCGTAGAAGTCTATGGGGCCACGTAAAGCACGGCTGTCACTTGGATGTGATGCGACTGACGGCCGTGCTCGGACGCTCGCACTCTTCTCCAGTGTGAAGTGCATGTGAGGAGGAGATCTTTTTTACTCCCTGTAGGAGCGGAGTCCCTAATCCCCGGCCACAGCGTCGCCAAAGCTATGGCCAGGGATTCCGCTCCAGGAGAAGTCCCTGTCCATATATACCGTGAAGTCAGAGGGAAGTGTGTGGCAAAAAAATGGACAATTGAAATTCATCCGTTTTTAAAACGGACAGGGAAAACTGATGCAAAACGGGTCAAAATCGTCCGTTAAGAACGGAAACACGGCCTGGAACGCAAACAGAACGAATGCAAAACGGCCGAGAAAAAACAGAACAAAACAGCTGTTTTTATTGGCTGACACTCTGACCCTGTCGTGTGAATAAAGCATAGACAGAATTGCCGCTCAGGAGTCTGGGAAAGCTGGGTGATCTTCCATTATTGTGGTATACAGCACACTAAACACTTCAAACAAACCAGAACTAGAATACTTTATTTAAAAAAAACAAAAAAAAACAAAACAGAAAACTCATCGGAGCGTCCATATGGCGCAGCTGCTATAAACACGCCCACACGCCGTTCTCTTCGGCTGTACTCGCCGCCACGAGTGTTTTGCTGGCTGAAAAACTCTCTGGACTTCTGGAATTTACTTCATGACCCAACGTAAACCCCATGGAGATCCGCAATCCCGGACAATAGCAGCGGATAATTCTCTAGTTAAAGAGAAACGCTCCGTCTGAACCGCGATCTCAAAAAACGCAGAACCGCAAAAACGGCCAAAACTTCTATGGAGTGAGGGACGAATATTCACGCAGTATTCTCAGTTTCCTCCATTTCTATACATGAATTTCTACCTGACTTTCCAGTGGTTTGTGAATTTCCTATAGTCTGGCATGCTGGATTATCAGAATTTTACAGATCAAATCTTTAGTTACTTTTTTTTAACCGGTGCTGTAATCTGATTGGTGGCTGTGGGCAAAAACACTGCATGTTAAGCCTGATGGGCCCTAAGTATATGGGGGTCCACTGCCACCTTTACTGGAGCAGAAATTGAGACGTGGCCCTTATGATAAAGCACGGAGCGGATGTCTCATGACAGCTGCTCCTTTTTTTTTACCATCTAAGGTGTGATCACTAAGGGTATGTTCACACGCAAACTCAAAAAGTCTTCAAATACGGAGCCGTTTTCAAGGGAAAGCCGCTCCTGATTTACATTTGAGCAGCTCGCAATTTTGGCGGCGTTTTTTACAGCCGTTTTTTGGAGCGGTTTTTCTATAGTCTATGAAAAACGGCTCCAAAAACGTCCCAAGTAGTAACCTGCACTTTTTCGCAGCAGTTTTTCAAAACGACTGTCAAAAAACGGCCCAACGGAACAGTACGCAATTTTTACCATTGAAATCAATGGCCAGATCTATGGAGGTGTTCTGCTTCCGATTTTTCGTGCGTTTTCAGCCCGATAAGAGCCCGTGTGAACAAACCCGGATCGGTGTGGGTCCGACCACTGGTGCCCCTTCCAATCTTGAAAATGAAGGGGTCTAACCCAGAGCTGTGGCCCTTTCACTAATTTTTTCCCGCACAGCGGCGCTGCCAGCCACCTGCCGTGCAGGAAGCGCCGCTGCTCACGTGAATGAGGCCATATTGTAGCTCCCTGCACTGCTGATGGCCGGGAAACTTTGAAGGGCGGCGCAGAGCTAAAGCAAGGCTGCACCCCCTTCATTCTTCAGATTGGAGGAGGTCCCAGAGGTTGGCACACCCACGATCGGTAAATTAATGTATCCTAGTAATATGCCATCACTTTAGGAGATGGGGAAAACCTCTTTAAAGGCCCTGTTCACACGGAGTTTGAAAAGCAAACCGCGCCCAAAAACGCCTCCAAATGATTTCAATGGGTGGCGGAGGAGATTTCCCACGAGCCGTAAAACCGGCTCGTGGGAAAAAGCAGCGACATGCCCCATCTTCAAGCGTTTAACTCTCTGACCTCCCATTGACATCAATGGGAGGCAGAAAAAGTTTTTGGTGGTGTTCTTTTCCCGTAGCGCTCAATGGCCGCGGGTGAAAAACAGCGAAAAATGCGGCAAACTGCATGCAGGCACATGAAAATCAGCCTCAAAATTACATACGGAATTTTCTGCCTGCAAAAAACTGTGTGAACAGGGCTAAAAGCCGGGCTCACATGTAGCGCAAATACTGCAGCTTTTCCACAACGGATACATAATACAGTAGCAGCAGAGTTGATGAGAAAACAAAATCGCGTCCACACGCTGCGTAAATCAGCGGAAAAACTCCGAAATTGACCTACGGTGCGGTTTTTTTACATTGTATTTGGGTCATCGCTGCTTATTTGTTGCGAGTTTTCATCATTGAATTCAAGGGCAAAGAAGAACCCGCAACAAAATAGCAGATGTTGCAAATTTTGCGACGGGACAGCTGCAATTGTGCTACAAAAATCTTATACTTACCCATAATTCTGTGCTTCTTCATCAAGACCGGCCTCATGGGATGAAACGTCATCCCAGGAGACCACTGCAGCCAATCACAGGCCACATGGAATAAAAGGTCACCCCAGGAGGCCGGGCTGCAGGACGGCAGAGGGACGCCTACGGGTACGTATTAATTAGTTATTTCTTTTTTAACATTCAGTTTTTCGCAGCGGACATTCCAGCTGACAATTTGGTGCGGTTATTCATCCAGAATTCACTGCAGCAACCAGGGCGGATACACGGTGTATTTTTACCCAGCATATCCGCCCGAATTTACCCTACAAATCACGGACAGGGATTTTGCTGGGAGAGTTGTATGAGGAGTATCTCACTATTAGCAAATCCGCGCCTGTTAAAGGGCCCACATTCTGTTCTTTAACAGCGCCCTCTGCTGTCTGTATCTGCCACTGCACACAACTTATATTCTACTTTTATGTATAAAGCTTATTTATTGCACAGGAAAAAAAAAAAAGTTATGGCGCTTTCTAAAGTACTTTGTGTTTGATTTCCTAATCACTTTCAAAATCTCTGCTTCAATGGTCAACATTCTCGTTTACAACCAGAGGCTGAATTCCTGTTCAGACCTATTACTTCTCGCAGCAGAGATTTCGTTACAATTGTATTCAATCTAAATCCACTGCGAGCTAAACAAATCAGCTGCACAAATCTCTCTCCTGCGCCATTCGCTTGCTACAATGTATCAGTGCAGGTCAAAGCGATCAGAGGATTGTGCAGACTGGATACAATTGTGACAAATCCTCAGCTTGGCGAAGAATGTTGACAAATAACGTTTCTATTCACTGATAGTAAGTAGAGATCTTGAAAATGGTGAGCTAATGATACAGAAAAGTAGATTAGATAGTTGCAGAACTTTTCAGAGAACCGGATGACCCCATTAATGAGAACTTGATAAAGTCGTCCAGGTCTCTTAAAACACCATATCTAGAAATCATTAGCGGACGGCAGATTGTGTGGGGGATCTTGTGCACAGTCTACCTGCTACCTTTAATCGGAGCCAATTAAGCGTTCCACTAATTGAGTCTTGGCGGCAGCCATATATGACTTTCCACACGGCTAATTGATATTCGATGCCTTGTCTATAGTGAAGTAAGCCAGGTGCTTGGGGAAATTAAACATTTTTCTATACTCGGAAATTCAAAGAAACGGAAAAAACAAAACCCCCAAAAAAACAACAAACTATAATAAGGCGAAGAAAAAAAAAACAACAAACAAACACGCGGCCCAGGAGTCTTGGAGCCGCTCCCTGAAGAAGCTGCTGCCGATTAAGGACAGGCAAACATCTGTCTGACAAGGTAGCGCACGTTACGTTTAACACGTCCCATATTTTATTAAAAGTAATGGAAATTCAGGATGAAATGAACTTATTTCTCTGCTTTTCTGGAAAACTCGTGAAGCCCATCTTGGGACGGGGACGACTCTCGTGAAGCTCATCTTGGGGGGGGTGGGACGACTCTCGTGAAGCCCATCTGGGGGGGGGGGGGGGAGGACGACTCTCGTGAAGCCCATCTTTGGGGGGGGTGGGAAGACTCTCGTGAAGCCCATCTTGGGGGGGGGGGGGGACGACGACTCTCGTGAAGCCCATCTTGGGGGGGGGGGACGACGACTACTCTCGTGAAGCCCATCTTGGGGGGGGGTGGGGCGACTCTCGTGAAGCCCATCTTGGGGGGGGGGGGGGACACGGAACTCTCGTGAAGCCCATCTTGGGGGGACGATGACTCGTGAAGCCCATCGGGGGTGGGGGGGGGACTCTCGTGAAGCCCATTTTGAGAGTGGAATATGTATGCAACCCACATATGGTAATTTATATTAGATTTATTAATCTCACTCAGGAGTGAAACGCTTGTGAAGCCCACTTGGGGGGGGGGGGGGTTGAACATTTATGTAATCAACATAAAATGTTCGCAAGTATAAACGCAATCAACAATAATCGTTCGGTCCATCATCAGATTGTCCTGTGCCCATGTAACATTTCAGTAGCCTTTTTCGCTACTCTGAAAACCAGACAATATAAATAACTTCACGCCGTTCTACATTTTGCATCACACCATCTGTGATCAGATCAGCCTCGAAACTCATCTGAATGTACAAAATAAAAGACTGTTCTGTTGAGGAAGACCCCAAGACGACATATTCCCAACCTCGGGCCTCCTAGATCTCATGCAGCCAATAAATCCTTTAGTCGAACTTAAAAGCCTGAGACAGCTGCTCCTATGTCCCCGGTGTCACATCCTATCCTGGTGTGATCCTGGACGTCGTCACCCCCTATATGTCACCCGGAATATCCCATGAAGCCGTCTCCGTGTGGACTCAATAAGACCCATCTGTGGGCGCTCTGAATCTTCCATTACCGAGGTGGGATTGCAGCCGTTAAGTGGCAGTGCGGTCCCCTAATCCTGCCCGGCCGCGTTCTCCGCGTCTTCCCTTTATTGCATTTACATTTAGTGAAGTTTGTAATCTACTGAACTGACAGTGAATTATGCGGCCAGACTTCAAGACTAACTTGTACCGAGATGGATTTGTTTATTTACAGACTTCACACGATAATGCCTTAGTCTTTTTTCCTTGCCCTCCCCGGCAACTCAAGGACAAAGACATCCGATGAATCAGGCGGGTCTGCAGCGTATTATACCAAGTGAAGAGCAATCACGGACATAAAACCGCTAAGCTGACGTATTAACTAGGGTCCGATCGCCGTTTCCTTAATTAATTCCACAAGTGATAAATGCGGTCCTCAGACTTTAAGGATCGCACCGCATTGTAATAATCTTCCAGCTTTCCCTTATATCAGACTCAAGGCTCCAAAGTAAAGAATAGAAATACTGTCGTAAAGGATGGTTTTATAAAGTAAACGGTACGCTCAGCCAAAAAATGAAGGCTTGACTGTGCTCATGTGCCATCTTTCAGTTGTTTGCGTCACACAAGAGGCAGCTACTTCCTGTCAGCCATCTTAGCTCTCATGGAGCCAATATTTCTGTCAGCCGGTCAAGCACAGAGCCTCCAAGGGCTGTAATTACTCCTGGCCAGTAACTTACAAAGAAGAAAGTGGACCCCACCACCAGGTTTTACCTAGTCTGTTTCCCTATTAAAGCCCTTGAGTTCATTTCCCACCCCGTAAATGCCAATAATGCAGTTTCTCTCGACAGGGGAATCCTAAAGAAGGGATTTCACCTGCCAGGGCTGGGTCCCCTCTCTCCAAGGCCTGGCTTTATGGTATGTACGGCCCTTGGTTCTGTTTTGCCCTGGTTCACTCCTCACAGGTAGACTACAGACCTAATGGCACAGAGCGGTCAGGTTCATTACAAGAGAGCTCTGATACACTGTAACGAGTGCTGCAGATATGTCAGTTAGTCGAGATCAGGACATCAAGTTTTCAGCCTTTAGCCAAATGTCTCCATTCACTGACAAGCAGAGATCCTAGGAATAAAGGTGTTAAGTATATTAGGAAGTTGCAGAAGTTATTATACAATAATTCAAAACTTTATTTGAACAAACCTGGAAACCACTTCTAACGACACATGGGACATTGCAGAAAAAGCGATGGAAGCAAATAGACTGCAGCGACAAAACCGACTGAGGAAGAAAAGGTGTTTGCAAACAATAAATAATTTGCTTATTATGACCTACTTAGAAGAAAGCCGCAGCAGATGGTCCTCCTGAGCAATCATGCTGCCGGCAGACACTTCAAAGGAGGAGAAGATTCCAGATAACCACCTAATATTACTGTAACCATAAAAAAAACAACCACCTATTTCTTCCAGCATGGCTGAGAACGCATCAACCTGTGAGCTCGTACGTGCGTCACTGTCATCTACCTGATAAAGCTATTCTATTCAAAATTCATTGATATATTTAGATAGGTATTACCCTCTTACAATTTTATATATAATATGTTGGAGTAATTCACACTAGGTGTACACCACCAATTATCGATATATGAACAAAGGAACGGGGAGTGGGAAAAGTAGTGTGTTACATCAATGTTAAAAATAAAAAATACTTTATTGAATAATTATTAAAAACAATGTTAGATGAAAAAAATTTTTGACGTTGTGCCAAAGTCCCCTAGATTGGCACACTGAGACAATATTATGTCTAAATTAATTGCTTCGTTTAATTAAAGATATATGTGTCTAGCCTCCCCCTGTGTATATGCGAGGAGGCTCTGCAATAGTCCCTGATCCAGAGATTAAAGTGTTAATTATTAGCAAATGGCTGTCCCCCTCAGTATCAATGACGAGACAGTCAACCTGCATATGACACTAAAGGTTCCTCCAACGGGCTGTAATTAAAGCCCTGCGGTGGAGAAATCCCTGCATCAATACAACCATATGGGTTGTATGTGCATGTGTCCCATGCAAGTAGACACGGCACAGCAGAGTTGAGACTGTTGCGTGCTAGCTAGTCCTCTATGTATAAGCTTGACATAGCAGAGCTGTAACTGCTCCGTGAGGACAACTCTGCAGGAGGAGTAACTGATCAGATAGTGTGCTCACACAGTGATCTCCAGTCCCACGTAACCATTAGTATTCTGCCTGTCAGGCAGTTGTATCACTAAATCGAGGTGTGTTTACTTTGTGCAGATAAGGCTGCCGAGGTCAGTCACATACACATGGGAAGGGTTGAGAGAAGGTGAGCCGCGATCAGCTGTTTGAGTGTATTCACAGCTCAAACATAGCTCGGCATAGCAGAGTTGTAACTGCTACGTGAGGACAGTTCTACAGGAAAGAGTGTGTTCTCTTTGTGCAGACTATGCTGCCAGAGTCAGTCACATACACATGAGAAGGGTAGAGAGTAAGTGAGCCGCGATCAGCTGTTTGAGTGTATTCACAGCTCAAACATAGCTCGGCATAGCAGAGCTGTAACTTGCTATGTGAGAACAACTACAGGGAGGAATAACTGACGGGCAGGCGGCCACACAGGTAGTGTGCCTCAGCAATGATCTCCAATCCCACGTAACTGTAAGTGTTCTGCCTGTCAGGCAGTTATATTACTAGATCGAAGTTTGTTTTCTTTGTGCAGATCAGACTGCCGAAGTCAGTCACATACACATTTTTTTCATCTAACATTGTTTTTAATAATTATTCAATAAAGTATTTTTTATTTTTAACATTGATGTAACACACTACTTTTCCCACTCCCCGTTCCTTTGTTCATATATCGATAATTGGTGGTGTACACCTAGTGTGAATTACTCCAACATATTATATATAAAATTGTAAGAGGGTAATACCTATCTAAATATATCACTTTACTTTTTGTCCTGCTTGGACAACTCTGGGTCTTTACCCTCATCTTTTGGTGCATAAGCCTCTCAGATGGCTCAATCTAAGATAACAGATAAATTGCAGTCAAGGAATTTAAAGCAAAAACAAGAACTCTCAAACGTGTTCTCAATCACAAAAGAGATGGAATCTCCAGATTATAATGGGATAGAGGATGTGGGGGACCTCCTTAGACGCTTTAAAGATCTTCAAATTAGACAGATACAATCGACTTGGACAAAATCAACCTTAGAGCAGTACTTGGATCAGGGTCTTATTTCTAGGGGCCTTCGGGTACCCCTTTTCCCATCCTATGAATTGTCAAAACCAGGTCTCAAAGACAGATGGGAAACGATCCTGACAGACTGTTCTAGGGCACTTATGGCTGTCCTTATTGATGATGAAGCACACATCTTAGAAAACGTTGAAAGGGAATTGGAAGTCCTGACACCCAAACTGACAGCCCTAGAGACATCGTATGGCTTTGAAGAGGCCTTTTCGAAAACGTTAGAACACATAGACACAGTAGAATCTAAGGTCAAAAATAGGAAAAAAAAGAAATATATAAGAGATAAGCTTGATTATACAAAGGGTGAGGTCTATAACTGGGGTAAGATGAAATCGAACCGGTTAGACACCCAAAATGTACACTCAAAAGCTAAGACCAAGAGAACTCACGACTTTTCAGACACCGACACTGACCTAACTGAAGCCTCTGGGTCTGATACAGAGACCAGAAATTATGATCAGGACAAGGGTCAGGGTAACTCCCCGAGGAGACATCTGACCTTAAGGAGTGATTATAACACCATCCCGGAAGTCCCTTTTTTACGGGACAGAGGGAGATGGGGCTTCAGAGGGTCTCAGAGGGAAAGGGAAGAGAAAAGACCAACAGAGAAGATGACCCCACAAATGACCGATTCTCTGGGAGATTCTATGAGAGTGATCAATTTATCGCAGCATTCTCTTACTGACACACAATCACAGGTCTTGCAGAGGGGCCTTAATTTTTGTCTTACGACACGACTCAACAAATTCACAGTGATTAAAGACCTGCACCTTTTTGGTAGGAAACTGATATTTAAGAAGATATTTTCACAAAGAGACACTCAACCTAGTAGACCTGTAGAAGAACTGACAACATACTTTCCAGATTTGCTGGACCTTACGAGTCAGGAAGCAGCAACTCTGGGAGATCTTGAAGCACTCTTATTAGATAACATGACTGATGGAGATACATACACACTGGAACCGCAGAGTAGGAAACATCTCAAAGCAAAATCAACCACTATGCCTCCTCTTGACACCTGCCCAGCGGTCAAAGTTTTTCTAGACCTGGTGGGTCAGGATATTATGTCACTCTCATATCATAGAATAGAGAATAACATCACTGAAGTGGAACGTCATGCATTACAAGAACTCCGATTGTGGCAGGACGTTGTCTTTAAACAATCGGATAAGGGGGGTAACATCGTTATCTGGCCCAAGGATCAATATATACGTGAAGCGAAGAGACAGCTACTTGACAAACAGTGCTACAAACCGTTATGGGGAGATCCGACAGTCCAATTCTTGAATGAATATAATGTAATGATTTCAGAAGCTCTATTATTGGGAGCGATCACACCCAATGAAAAAAGTTTTCTATCCGTCAAGGACCCTAGGGTTTCCACCTTTTACATGCTCCCAAAGGTTCACAAAAATCTTGTGAACCCTCCGGGCAGGCCTATTGTCTCTGGTGTGGGAAATCTCACGGAGAAGTGTAACAAGTGGCTCGACAACGAACTCCGTGACATTGTGTCGAACTTACCTTCCCACACCAGAGACACTATGCAAATATTGAAAGAGTTGGATGGAATCAGTCTTAACCAAGATGAAATTTTGGTAACCTGTGACGTGGAAAGTCTTTATACCAGCATCAACCACTCTAGAGGTTGTTCAGCGGTAGACTATTTTCTATCTAGAGATCAGAATCTGAACCCCGTGAGGAAGGACTTTATTCTTAAAGCACTGAGATTCATCCTTACACGGAACTATTTCTTATTTGATGGGCGGTTTTACCTGCAAATTAGGGGCACGGCGATGGGAGCAGCTGTGGCCCCCACATTTGCCAACATATATCTTGGCTGGTGGGAAGAGGTAATTGTTTTTTGTGATGAGTTTAAAATTTTGACAGATAACATCTGCCTCTGGAGGCGTTTCATTGACGATATATTCGTCATTTGGGGGGGCCCTATCTCTGATTTGGAGAATCTCATTGGAAAATTGAATGACAATGATTTCAATCTGAAATTGACCCTTGACTATAATTCACAGTCGATTCCATTTCTGGATGTCCTCATCTACACAGATCCAGAGAGGAATCTCCACACGGATCTCTATAGGAAAGTGACTGCCACCAACAGCCTGTTGGCTGCTGAAAGTGCACACTCGAGAAACACAATTAGGGCAATACCAAAAGGGGAGTTCTTGAGATTGAGACGCAATTGCTCAACTTTTATTAATTTTAAGAAACGAGCAGTTGAATTGAGGGCTAGGCTGCAGGCGAGACACTACTCTAACCGTAATATCAAAGAGGCCTACAACATAGCGCTTAGAACTAACCGCGAGGAACTGCTCGTTTCCAAAAAGACACGAACCAATGTAATTACCAAAACCTCTGAAATCCCTATACAGCCAAGATTTATTACTGACTATCATGCAGACTGGGATAGCATGATGCAGATTTTAAACAAACACTGGCACGTACTGAAATCGGATCCCAGTTTAAATATGATTTTGGGAGAGAGGGCCCTTTCAGGATATCGCAAGGGAACCACTATTTCAAATATTTTGGTGGCAAGCCATTTCACGCGGGGTGACGGTACCCAGAGGGTCCAGAATACAGGGTTTTTTCCCTGCAAGCTATGTAGGGCATGTAGAATACTGACCACAACCAAGCAATTTACTGATGGATTTGGGGCACTGTATAAGATCAAAGAACATATGAATTGTAATTCCCAAGGAGTTGTGTATTGTCTGGAGTGCCCCTGCGGTTTGAGATACGTGGGCAAGACGATCAGAGCACTCAAAATCCGTATTGGAGAACATATCAGGTCAATCATAAACTTTGATAAAACCGAGAGGGACTGTACACTCCAAAAGAAAATATTTACGCCTACTCCAATTGCCAAACATTTTAAAGAGAGACACAATCTGGAATGGCAGACTCTGAAAGGTTGGGCCATTTGTAAACTCAATATGGGTATTAGAGGGGGCAACCTCGATGAGGCCCTTCTGAGGAGAGAAAGTGAGTGGACTGTGTATGTGACTGACCTCGGCAGCCTTATCTGCACAAAGTAAACACACCTCGATTTAGTGATACAACTGCCTGACAGGCAGAATACTAATGGTTACGTGGGACTGGAGATCACTGTGTGAGCACACTATCTGATCAGTTACTCCTCCTGCAGAGTTGTCCTCACGGAGCAGTTACAGCTCTGCTATGTCAAGCTTATACATAGAGGACTAGCTAGCACGCAACAGTCTCAACTCTGCTGTGCCGTGTCTACTTGCATGGGACACATGCACATACAACCCATATGGTTGTATTGATGCAGGGATTTCTCCACCGCAGGGCTTTAATTACAGCCCGTTGGAGGAACCTTTAGTGTCATATGCAGGTTGACTGTCTCGTCATTGATACTGAGGGGGACAGCCATTTGCTAATAATTAACACTTTAATCTCTGGATCAGGGACTATTGCAGAGCCTCCTCGCATATACACAGGGGGAGGCTAGACACATATATCTTTAATTAAACGAAGCAATTAATTTAGACATAATATTGTCTCAGTGTGCCAATCTAGGGGACTTTGGCACAACGTCAAAAATTTTTTTCATCTAACATTGTTTTTAATAATTATTCAATAAAGTATTTTTTATTTTTAACATTGATGTAACACACTACTTTTCCCACTCCCCGTTCCTTTGTTCATATTCAAAATTCATGAAGCAAGACACTAGTCTTAAAGGGGAAGTCCATGCTAAGCGAGATGTGCGAACAGATACCAAACACAAATTCATTGTACGACTTCCGACGAAGGGCAGATCTCAAAAGAGATTGCCGAATTGGTGAAGGTTCCCCCCCCCCCCAATTAATAGGGTCCAACCTTCTAATTATTTCCACCTCTACCACTGCTTAAAGTGGTCTTCATTGATGTGGATTCACTATTTGCTCCGCTTAGGTGATTCAATATCCCAGCCCAGGGTAGGATCAGTTTTCCACAGATTCCTAGTGATGGAAAATCCTATAATATGGGCTCTTCACATAGGAGAGCACTTCCAGGATGATGGATGGGATCTCCTAGATCTCACCCACAAGACCTGTGATTGGTGAAGGCAGAATTAGTCAATTGCAACCAGTCTCTATTTCCACCCATAAAAGTCCAAACCTATATATGTAATGGGATCCCTTTGGCATTAGCAATAAGGGTCAAAATGGGTTGGGATGAGAGATGGCATCGGGACACGGCAAATGAGTTCTAAAAGGTTAATGGTACATAGAAAGCCTCACGTCATTGAGGGCTTCAGGTGGTGGTAGAGGTGGAAGGGGATGTTGGGCCAACGGGTACTGCCTGACCTCTCCGTTTGCCCTGGTTTAAAAGCTCAACTCTAGTTCTGAAGCCAATCATTTTCATATGTACCTGCATCGTGCATTGGCTTCTCCCACATGGGTTGAAACTTTTTATATATGGCCAGATATGAAAACAATAAAATAGAGTAAGGCATCGGATACTCCGAAACACCCCGGATAGTCCAGCACCGGTTTCCTGCACAGGACAGCAGGATAATCCATAATCTTACAAGATTGCTAACATCAGATGTCACGGATGACTTCCAGGAGAGGGTCTACCCTTACAAGTAAAGGTCATGATAATCCAGAATATTCCATAATACAGTAGAATATCTAGAGGTTTTATAATAAATGGCAGTGAGCTAGTCAGGGAGTAGGTTACTCTGCTGACTGTTTCCTCTTCTAAACATGTACACTTTAGGGACTGTTGTGTAAGAAAATCTGACATGTACATATCTCAAGTTCGTAAACAATATAATTTTTGCAAACAATATGGCTGGTATGACTTTGCTCAGTGAAACGTTGTTGTCTTCGAGACTGCATGGTGTATATGTTGAAGCTGCAAGAACTGAACTTCCTTCTGTAGTGGTTAAGCATAAAGCAAGTTCTGTACAGTACAAGGTCACAAGAGCGCTACAATGACACTACAGACGATTGCCTAAAGTAGTTAAAGTGGTCTTCTATCCCTACAGACCCTATTGCCACTACAAGTGATGCCTCTATGGTAAATATACCCTTGACAGTAATTTATTTTTAAGTGTGGCTGGCGCTTAACATATGCTATGCACCAATAGTCTGTCTTTGGATCAAAGTCTGATATGATAAGCCTTTGCGGCAGCTTGCTGGTACTGTGTATTTAAAAACAAGAAAAATAACAGAAGAGACAAGAGGTACAGCCAAAAGCCCATAAAACAAGAAAGTTAAACTATGCCTTTGATAGATAACAGGTGGTGGAGCTTCATAAAGCCCTTGGCCTGCAGCCAGCGGAAGACAGTAAGGATGGGGGTCGGCATTGGGAACCTTCAGTAGATCCCCGAAGGGCCGTACAATATAAAGTAAAGAAGTTAAAAAAAAAAAAAAAAAAAAATCGACCTTTTAGACCCAGTCATGCTCAATCCTGGGATTTTTACAACTATAAACCTATGGTAAAAAGCTATCGGGTATCGTTTAACCCCTTCCCGCTGTGACATAATAGTCCTTCACAGGTGTTGTCCTGCTAACGCAAAATTGATGGACTATTACGTCATGTGCTTAACAGGCACCTGTGTCTCCAGACCTGGACAGCAGACTATCACTGCTCAACGCAGAGGGACCTATCACAGCGTTCCCTCAGTGGCGATCGGTCAGTCATTACTAACAGACCGTCGCCATGTTGGAGGCGGCGATCGTGCCTCGGGGCCAGTGGAGACAAGGGATTGTCCATGACAGCAGCCAGCAACCAATCACTATACATCACGAGGGACCAATCAGACTGGTTCCATCGTCGAGACAGACCAATCATATTACACTGGAGGCAGTGGCGCAACTACCGTGGTAGCCAGCCGACTCCCACCCCATAGGCCCGGTGGCGCCACTAGCAGCAGTTATGGCTGCTATAGCGGTAGCGCCGCTACTACGGGGCCCGGACCGCCGAGCCTCCAACAAGTATGGGCCGGGAGACAGGCCCTCTCATGCCCGTAGGCGTCGCTAGCACCGGGGGGGGGGGGGGGCCCAGTGTAAGCAACAGTCAATTACATGCATTAGCGCTGAATGGCCGGGCATGTTCCTTACAATGACGCTGATTGGCGTGGCAAAATGACTTGTCCCGCCAATCAGCTCCTTTAAACACTAGCAGCGCAATTAAGTCATCGTGCCGCTTCCGTGCTTGAAAGGCACTGATTGACGGGGCAAATCATTCTGCCCTGATAATCAGAGTCATTGAACGACGTGTCGTTCAGCTCCAGCAGACCTGCTCAGAAGAGAGCAGGGTCTGCATTGCCATCGGACAGTGAGTAAGTAAATTTTTTTGTTTTTCTCTAATAAAACTGAGTGGCATTATGGGGGCTCTATATGTGGGGATGTGGAGCACTATCTATAGGGGAGCTATTTTTAGGGCACTTTCTATAGGGGTGGGAAACTATATACAGGGGTGGGTTACCTGTGGGGCACGGTCTACAGGTGTGGGCTATAGGTGGGACACTATATACAGGGGAGTGTGATGGATAGGTGAGACTTTCTACAGAGGTGGGCTATACGTTAAGCACTATCTACAGGGGAATCTATATGTGGGGCAGCACGGTGGCTCAGTGGTTAGCACTATTGCCTTCATCTCTGGAGTCCATATGTGGGACACTATCCACAGGGGCTTCTAATGTAGGGCACTATCTACAGAGGCTCTATGGGGGCACGGGGTGTGTGTGTGTGTGTGTGTGTGTGTGTGTGTGTGTGTATGGTACTATTATAATCAGGAACAGTGTATGGCGCTATTATATAGTTAGAGGTGCAGTGTATGGCACTTTATTATGTTTAGAGGTGTTAAGAATTTTAACTTCATTTATAGGTGCTGAAAGGTTTAAAAAAAGTGAGAATCTGAAGCCATCTGAGCGGGAAAACTGCAGAAATGGGTCATGGCCGGTAGAAATCCATCAGAGGTCTGGACTGGAGGGAGAAGAAAATAACTAGAATCTGAGACGTCACCGGTGAGTCTCTTAATGTAAATATTTATTCTGCCTCTAATGAGTAATTTAGTCGCTGTATGATCTGTGGCAAGATGATGGGTGGTATGATTGTTTTTGTGAAACAGCATCTCCCAGCATATCTTCACCATTGTTCGGGCCATGCTGGGAGCTGTAGTTTTACGCCGTACAAACCTATACAGCAGGCGTTGCACTAAATTGAGCTGTATTTGTTCTGGTGTACTGATCTTGGTTCTGATGCTGTAAGTACTGAGCTTTGTTCTGGTGCTATATATGTAATGAGCTTGGTTCTGGGAATGTATATATGTATGGGCTTGGTTCTAGTGCTGTATAAATTTGTACTGAGCTTGGTTCTGGAGCTGTATATATGTATTGAGCTTTGTTCTAGTGCTGTATTTATGTATGGAGCTGGGTTGTGGTACTGTATTTATGTCAGAGCTTGGTTCTGGATCTGTGCAGATGGAATTCTCAATTCATTGTATATTTCATGGGAACCTGTCTGGTAGTTTTAACCCCTTGAACCGCCACCATTCCGAAATACATGACCTGACAATATTTCCAAACATTCCCTATGTTTTTTTCAGATGCAGCAAAATCTTTAAAATCCACTTTTAAAACGGCGCACACTATATGCTAATTAGTCATTAGAGGGTCATGGGGCGGTGCCGATATCTGGAAGTCAGTCCTGCCTCCAAACCCACCTTTCCATGTTTGAGTGACAACTTTGGCTGACAACTTTCTCGGATGCGCCATTGCCTTGTGGCACTATACACAAAGGGGGAGGAGTGTGGCACAATCTACAGGGGTCTATGTGTGGCGCAATCTACTAAGGGAGTGGGCTGTGCTGCACGATCTACTAAGGGGGGGCTGTATGGCACTATCTACAAGGGGAGGTGGGGGCACCATCTACAAATTGGGTGTGACTGTCTATAGGCAGGCCTATATAGCACTGTGTACAGGGGGGCTGTATGGCACATTCTACAGGGGGCACTATTTATAAGGGGGGCTGCTTGTGGCACCCGAAGGGGGGCCCCCGGACAAGAGTTTGCTAGGAGGTCCAGTCTTTCCTAGTTACGCCCCTAACTGGAGACCATTTTCATTATGATCCCGCCCTGTATCCCTCATTGCAGTTGTGGAGAGGGAGCAGAGCGGTTGTGTCAAGAGCGGTTGCATATATACAGTACTGTATCCATCTACCACTATCCTCATCCTCCACCCTTTGCCTCCTGATCACCATCCTAGTGATTACCTTCACTTTGCTGTGATTTTTGTTGCTGCTGTTGATCAGTAACTGAATAAGTTGCTGATCACTGTTAAAAACCCTTGCTACAGGTTTTTTTTTTCCCATTTACTTTACTTGTAAACCCCTGGGACGAGTATTGCTGTCCTTTGTTCTGATCAGTGACTTAGGGTATGTGCACACGATAACGACCATTACGTCTGAAATGACGGAGCTGTTTTCAGGAGAAAACCACTCCGTAATTTCAGACGTAATTGCTCGTACTCGCGTTTTGCGAGGCATCAATTACGGCCGTAATTTGGAGCTGTTCTTCATTGGAATCAATGAAAAACGGCTCAGATTATGTCTCAAGGAGTGTCCTGCACTTCTTTTGACGAGCAGTCTTTTTATGCGTCGTCGTTTGACAGCAACGCATAAATGACAGGTCGTCGGCACAGTACATCGTAAAGCCCATTCAAATGAATGGGCAGATGTTTGCCGACGTATTGGAGCCGTATTTTCAGACGTAAATCGAGGCTTAAAACGCCTAGTTTACGTCTGAAAATAGGTCGTGTGAACCCAGCCTTAGTTGTCACTGATCGCCTAATACAAGTCTTGCTCTAGCACTTTTTTTCGTTTGTTATAACAAAAATCTTGCTAGTGAGGCAAACTCGCCTTCTGCGTCCCCTGGAGGATCAGTTACATCGCCATAACAGATTGCCCAATACAAGCCTTGCTCTAGGTTTTTTCCGAGCACTTTTTTTCTGGCTATAAAAAAAAAAAAAAAAAAAAAAAAAGTATAAGGCTAAAAATAAATAAATAGGAGTTTAGTTAGCTATGTTGTGCAAAAACCTACCTAGCTGATCATGAGCATAATGGCCCGTAGAGTATTTATGCCATTATTGCTTCGGACAGACAGTCCGGGAGTGAACCAGAAGCCCTCTCTCTCTCATCTTCCTCATCAAGTGAGGATGAGGAACTGCCAAGAAGATGCCCCCAGTCATCTACTACACCAACCCCTGAGAGTAGTGACCCCCATACCCCGAGAACTACGAGCCCCAGGTCCCTGAGTTTACGGGCACCCCAGGGATTCAATTTGAAACGGCAGGATTACAGGAAATAGAATTTTTTAAAGTTTTTCACTGACGAATGTATTGACCTAATGGTGGCCCAAACTAGCCTATATGCCCAACAGTTTATCGCCCAGAAAGCCTCATCTAGTTACCTCAAGCCCAACAGGTGGACCCCTGTAGACACCATGGAAATGAGGAGGTTCTGGGGTATTGTGCTCAGCATGGGGCTTCTGAAAAAGCCATCCATAATAACATGCTAGAGCACAGATATACTGTACCACCCCCCACACACACACACAACGCATGGCGATGGCCAGGACTCTGAGATAATTCTCGGATTTTTGAATTACTGCGATAATGCAGTGCCCACCCCAAGGTGATCCCAGCTTTGAGCACCTATTTAAAATTACACCATTTCAGTGCCAAATTTGCCCAGGTACACACCCCCCAAGAAGTGCATTGCTGTTGACGAGTCCCTACCTACTGAATAAGAAGGCAAGGTATGGTGTGAAGATGTATAAGCTGTGCGAAAGTACATCAGGGTACACCTACAAATTTAAAATATATGAAAGGAAGGACACCAGTATTCATCCCCCAGAATGCCCCCCCCCCTTACTGGGAGTTAACGGCAAGATAGTGTGAGATCTGGTGCATCCACTGCTGGACAAGGGTTACCACCCCTACCTGGATAATTACTATACCAGCGTACTACTTTTCAAGAGCCTCGCTTCCAGAAGTACTGCAGCATGCGGCACAGTTTGCAAGAACCAGAGAAGCCTCCCTAGGTCGCTGCTCGAGCAAACACTCAGAAGAGGTGAGGGCAGGGCACAATGCAGCGACAATCTATTGTGTGTCAAGTATAAGGACTAGAGGGATGTCCATATATTGACAACACATGGCCATGGCATCACCCCAGTCCCTGTACGAAGTACCAGTACAGAGACCCTCAAACCCAATTGCATTCTGGGCTACAATAAATACATGGGAGGTGTTGATCTCTCAGATCCAGTGCTGCAGCCATACAATGCCATGCGGAAATCAAGGGTATGGTACAAGAAGTTGGCCGTGCGCATCATGCAAACAGCATTGTATAATGCTTGTGTTATTCAGATCTTCAGGCCAGCGGGGAACTTTCCTGGTATTTCAAGAGTTGGTAATCAGGAAGGGGAGGGACCCAGTACTTCTGGAAGCGAGGCAACGCGCATTGTACCGGGGCAACATTTCCCCAGTGAAGTTCCCCAAACTGGCAAGAAGGGTAAGAGCCAAAAACGGTGCAAGGTATGCTTTAAAAACGGCATAAGAAAAGATATCAGTGCAACACGTGCCCCGAGAAACTAGGACTGTGCATGGAGTGTTTTAAAATATACCATACGTCGCTAAACCTCTGATGTTGTTGAACCGCCTTTTATACTTACCCCGATTTACTTCGCACAGCCACAGTAATATTATGCCGCATGCCACTCTTTCCCTTCTAGCACTGCAGTGTGCTCAAGCAGTACCCAGCAAGACTAGCTGAACACCGCTGCACATATATCAATCCTGCAGTCGTTGCCATGACTCATTTTTAAGCCAGGACTTTCTCCCCAAAATTTTATCCAAACTTTCTAATAAAATTTCTTCTTAGCCCTGGTGTGTGCCTAGGCCATACCCGGAAAGACCAGCTGAACACAGCTGCATGTATTTTAGTCCTGTATTCTTGTGGCTGATCAGTGACTTTCATCCAAACTATCCAGATTTCCAACTTTATCCAAATTTAGTATTTATACTGTATAAATTTTATACAAATTTTTATACTAAAAACCATTCCAGCAAAATCTAAGCTCCAAAAGCTAACTGGTGCTCCTTCACTTCTAAACCCAGCAGAAGATAATGGCCACATGTGGTATATTGCCATACTCGGGAGAACCTGCGTAACAATTTATGGTGGAAGTATCTCCAATAATACAAACTGGGCACAACATATTGGGCATGGAAATTGCATAATTGTGAAAAATTTGTACTTTCATTCTTTGCATCAAATTCCGGAAAACTTTGCGGTCAAAATCCTAACACCCCTAGAAAAAAAATCCTTGAGGGGTGTAGTTTCCAAAATGGAAACTTAGGGGTTTCCACTGTACTGATACCTCAGCAAACATGGCGCTTGACAAATATTCCAGCAAAATCTGTGCTCAAAAGTCAAATGGTGCTCCTTCCCTTGTTAGCTCCGTCCTGTGCCAAACAGCATTTTAGGAACACATATGGGGTATTTCCATTCTCTGGAGAAGTTGCTTAACAAATGTTGGGACGTTTTTTTTTTTTATTTTATGTCTGAATTTATTTTTTTTAGCCAAAACGACATCTTATTGAAATTAAAAATTTGGAATTTTCACGTCCAAATTCTAATAAAATCTATGACACCTGTGGGGTCAAAATGCACACTACATCCCTAGATTGGAAGGGGTGTAGTTTCCAAAATGGGGTCTTTTTGGGGATGTTTCATTTGTTTTGGTATCACAAAGACTGCTTCAAGCCTGACATGGTAACCAAAATATAATCTAATAAAAGGGAGTCCCCAAAATCCACTAGGTGCTCCTTTGCTTCTGAGGCCGGTGCTTCAGTCCATTAGGACACTAGGGCCACATGTGGGATATTTATAAAACTGCAGAATCTGGGCAACAAATATTGAGTTGCATTTCTCTGGTAAATCCTTGTGTTACAGAAAAAAAAAAAATGCATTTCTTCAAAAAAAAATGAAATTTGTAAATTTCAGCCCTACTTTGCTTTAATTCTTGTGAAACGCCTAAAGGGTTAAGAAACTTTCTAAATGCTGTTTTTAAAAACTGCACCCCTCAAATGATTCAAATGGGGTGATTTAGTGGGATTATTGTATGGGCCTCTCAGCCACTTCAGAACTGAACCTTGTAAAAATGGCCTTTTGAAATTTCCTTCAAAATGTGAGAAATTGCTGCTAAAGTTCTAAGCCTTGTAACGTTCAAAAAAAAACAAAAAACTATGCCAACATAAAGTAGACATATGGGAAATGTTAATTAGCAACTATTTTGTGTTGTATTACAAGCAGATACATTTAAATTGAGAAAAAATGTGAATTTTAATTTTTTTTCGCTAAATTTTGGTGTTTTTCACAATTAAATACTGAATGCATCTACCAAATTTTACCACTAACTTAAAGTCCTACGGTGTCATGAGAAAATCTCAATCTCCTGTATAGGTGAAAGCATTCCAAAATTATTACCACATCAAGTGACATGTCAGATTTGAAAAACGGGGCTGCATCCTGAACGTGCCAACTAGTCTACGTCCTTAAGGGGTATTACCAGGAAAAAGTGATAGCCCAACTTGATGTTGAACATACTAGACTTGGTTTACAATCATGTGGGGGAGGGGCCCTGCTGTGATCACTAGGGAGAGGGGGGTTTCTCTGATTACTTTTGGGAGAAAGCCTGTTGTGACTAGTGGTAGGGGGCTGCTGTAGCTACTAGGTAAGTGGGTGAGCAGCTGCGGTGACTACGGTGGGGGGGGGGGGTGGTTCTGCTGTGACTACTTGGGAAAGTTATGAGGGGCCAGCTTTGACTACTCGGTTAGTAGGGGGGGGGGACCTGCTCTGATGACTGGGGAAGCAAAGAGAAGAGTGGGGAGAAGGTGCTGGGAGAGTTCCAACAGGCCACTTTGTCTTGGTCAGACTTTTTAGATAATGGGCTATGGTGGCAAACAGTATTGTTGCCCCGGGTGAAAGAAAGTCGGGCTACAACTTGTTTTAAAATAGATTTTAAAAAATAAAGTTGCGTGACAAAGTCCTGCTGTGATGATCAGGTGACGCCATGAAGCTCCTGCTCCAGGGGTTTTAGAAACTGCCGGGCCAAGGTATGAAGAAGCTCCGCCAGTACTGGTTGTGAGATAGAACTTTCTGCAGGTATTTAAATGGGAGTTCCCCACCTCATTTAGGTTTCATAATCCCCCGTGGCATGAAGATCCATGACAATGAGCCCTGGCATGAACATCAAACAGATTTTACAAAGTGGAGAACGGCAAGAGGCCTCATTAAGATGAGAATGTTTTAAGGCCCTTTTGCACAGGCCAATTATTGAGTAAACGAGCGTTCACATTATGCTCATTCCCGATCATCGCCCTGTGTAAACATGAACGTTCGTCGGCTGATTGTATCGTTTATGCAGCCTAAGGCCCCATGCACACGAACTTGTTTTTGCGGTCCGTGCATGGCCCGGGAACCCGCACCGCAGAAAGAACGAGCATGTCCTATTACAGACATCTTCTGCGGTCCGGGCTCATTGAAAACAATGACGGCGGCCATGTGCATGTCCTACGATTTGCGGGCGGCCCGCGGCTGACAATCCGCAGCCGGCCGACCCGAAAATCACGGCCGTGCACACGGCTACGGTCGTGTGCATGAGGCCTTAGATATCATAGTCAGCAGCACATCTTGCGTAAAACGGGGAGACGTGCTGCCGTCGTGATAGAAATATTTGGGGATGAGCAATTCTATTAACGAGCACTCGTCCCCATACATAGATCCTTGCGAAAAGAGCAAACGAGCTGCAGTCTAAGAGGTCTCGTTGATCGGCACTAGTTTACACAGCCAACGTCGGGCCGTGTAATAGGACCCATAGTGGGTCCCCTAAATTCTTTCCTACTCTAAAATGGCTTTCATAGGGGGGACTCTTAAGAAATAGCTGATTAGGAGCATCTCCCCTACCTTCAGGGACATCGCTCAGCAATTCACTAACAAAAAGTCTCACATTTCTAGGGTCATGGTAGAAGATCTGGCTCATATGGGATGTCCCTCCTGGCGTTCTAGGAAGCGTGTAGTCACTCAGCTCTTGAGCCCTAGGTGGGATGCTTGGTTGGCCGCCAGGCAAACTCCGGGGTACAGAATACCTCATTAGGCCCTTGAGGAGCTTTCTGGCTTGGAATATTTTGTGGGCTTGCAATAGACTGCAACGTATTACATTTTGTATGTCATTTTTTGCACTTGGGTGAAAGATCTTGGACTATGAAAAACTAAACAAAATGGGGAGTTGTCTGTACATTGAAAATTAGGGCTGAGGTGGTTCACCTTGACCCAAGAACAATTAAGTTTCTCCATAGGGCCCATACATGTCCATATTTACAGTCCACGTTCGGTCAGTAGATTTCTTTTAGAGCCGCTTTTCCAAGATCGGATTTGTGATTTAATTCCGGTTTCCAAAAACCAAGGAAAACGGCTTTACACAACTTATGGGTACGTCCCAGGGCCTTGAAATAACATTGGCCATAGTAGGTGTCACATATTCCTACCTACGCAGGAGCAAGTAGGGAAGGGAGAGTTTAACCGAAAAAGATCACCTGCATCTTCGACCTAGATCTCAAACAGATCTGGCACCCCACAAATATCACCCAAAAGTGATTTATTTTGATTGCCCCTAATGCTGTATATATAATAAAGAAATAAAAATAAAATGCTGGTTGTACCTCAGTATAATACACATTTTAGTCATCTACTATATCATCCATATGGGTCATCCAGGTCTGATAAATATCAACAGTAATAAACCTCTTTTCTTAGAATTGACTTTCTTCCTTGCCCTCGGTTATTTTGACTTACAATGTACCAGTGCTGGTTTTAAGAACATTTTGCTCTGGGGCACATCGAAGTAAAATGCTGACAAGATGCAAATTTTTGCTACATGGTAAACCCTCCCATCAGGTAGAATGGAGATAAAACAAGAGTCACCAGTTTAGTCGAGAGAACTTCGTGCTATCGATAGGTCCATTATGGAAGAGGAACATATCTACTCCACAATTCTGGACAATTATGTAGACCATGTGTCGCCAAGATGTGGAAACACTTACGTCAGTGGCGATCGGAATATACAATCAAGCAGTGGAGAATATGAATCTCCTGAATAGAGAGAAGAGGATATGGTCAATAGCCAACAAGAAAAGGACACTAAGGTCTTCTGTATGTATTGTATCCCCTCATGTGTTCCAGCAGTAAAGTCATGTCTGAGGTGTGAAGCTTCTCTTTGCCTAATACACCTAGAGCTGCACAGCAAGTCGAGGGAACATCTCTTAACAGCTCCCAACGAAACCTTTCGGAAAGCGGAAGATCTACAATGCTCCATCCACAAGCGAGCTCTGAAATACTACTGCTTTGAAGATGCCACATGTATCTGCAGCTCATGCCACCTTGCTGGGATACACACGAAACACCAAGTTGAGCCATTGTCTGAAGCTTCCGAGAAGAAAAAGAAGGACTTAAAAAATGTCCTGGAAAAAAGCATTATGCAGCAAATGGAGACGGATATGGAAGTCAAGAACCTCCAAAATCAGAGAAAAGCGGTGAAACAAAAAGCCAGCAATCAGACAGAATCAGCAGATTGTTTGGGAATGTCAGGAACCAACTGGACAACCTAGAGTTGAGGGTCCTCAATGAGATTGTCAAGGAGGAAGACGAGGTTTCAGAACAGATATCCCTTCTCATTGAAAAGTTGGAACAGCAGAGGGATGAACTTTCTAGAAACATACGTTTTATTGAGTAACTGTGTGACTTATCGGACCCTTTGACCATCTTAAGGAAAACAGATGAAAATCAAGCTAACTTTTGGTCTCCTAAAAGAAAGCAAAGCTCGCTCTGTGATCCAGAAGATCTGGATGAAGGCCTTATCTTAGCGAATCTACAAAGATCTTTAGAGGACATCATGACGAATATAAAAAGATGGCATGGGGAGTCAGAGGTCACACTGGATGTAACCACAGCAGCTAATAACGTATATATATCAGGTGACAGAAAATATATATCGTGGTCGAAAATCAACCAAAGTCGACAGAAGTCGCTCAAGCGATTTAAGAATTACCAGGTTATGAGCACCCAGAGATTTTCATCGGGGCAACATTATTGGGAAATTGACACCAGCCCTTCAGGAAAGTGGACAGTAGGAGTGTGTTACCCCAGTATGGACCGGAAAGGAGAACGCTCATTCATTGGTAACAATAACAAATCCTGGGGATTGGGCTGCATAGACAAAATATATAAAGTGGTGCATGACCGAAGAGACAGGCTCTTCCCCAACCAGTTAACCTGTAATAAGATCGGGATCTATCTGGACTACGAGGCCGGGCAGGTGTCATTTTATGAGGTATCAGAGGTCATAAGACACATTCACACCTTCACTACCAACTTCACCGAGCCACTTCATGCTGTATTTTGGGTATGGTTTGGCTGGATGAGGGTCAACACTTAGGGACATAAATCTCTGTACAACTAATAAGTAACATCGATAAAATGGTTTTTATTGAATAATTGCTTCCAATTTATATTGTTGGAGTGGAGGATGTATTATAGACTTATTTACTACCTTAATAGAAAGACTGAAACAGGTTTTAACCAACAATTATAACTACATAAATCCACTGCCTATCTTATTATCAATCAATCCAACCCCCAGCTTTCATATGTAGCCATCAATCTCATACATAGCTATCTAGGTCAATCTAAATCGCTCATATCCCCCCTCTCTCTCTCATATCCCCCCTCTCTCTCTCATATCCCCCCTCTCTCTCTCATATCCCCCCCCTCTCTCAATCTCTATCTATAGATCTCATATGTAGCGCGTCTCGCCGTGTAAACAAGGTATGTGCTGTAGACACGATGCAAACTGTATGGGTATGAACGATCTATTGACTATCATTCTTTCCCATACTCCCGATCATTGCTCCATGTAAATAGAGTGATCGAGCGCCGGTCTATGTTAATATCGTAGTTAGTGGCCAGGGAGAGAAAAAAAAAAATATAAAAAAATCGATAAGGGTATGTTGAGTTTTTGCAGTCACAGAATTCTGTCTGGAAAAATCAGCCCTGTTTTTTTTTTTTTTTTTAAGTGGTCTTGCACCACACGCGTTTGAGGCTTTTTTTTTTTTTTTTTTTTTTTTACGATTTCTTCAGAGGGAATTGCTGCAAGCGTTTTTTTGCCACAAAACGTGTAAAAAATAATAATTTAAAAAAAAACGTTTTCCATCCCCCATTGATTTCAATGGGGCTTTTGAAGCGGAAAACGCCTCAAGATAGGGCATGTCGCATCTTTTCCGCTCGCGGCAGAAAAATAATAAAAATCCACCTCCCATTGAAATAGAGGCAATTTCGGCCGTTTTTTGCTGCGGTCTATGTGGCAAAAAAGTGTGTGAACAGGGCCTTAGAGATATACAGTGAAACCTCTCCAGAAGACCACCTCCTTATCTAGACCAGATCTCTAGACCACCCCTCCAGAAGACCACCTCCTTATCTAGACCAGATCTCTAGACCACCCCTCCAGAAGACCACCTCCTTATCTAGACCAGATCTCTAGACCACCCCTCCAGAAGACCACCTCCTTATCTAGACCAGATCTCTAGACCACCCCTCCAGAAGACCACCTCCTTATCTAGACCAGATCTCTAGACCACCCCTCCAGAAGACCACCTCCTTATCTAGACCAGATCTCTAGACCACCCCTCCAGAAGACCACCTCCTTATCTAGACCAGATCTCTAGACCACCCCTCCAGAAGACCACCTCCTTATCTAGACCACCCCTCCAGAAGACCATGAGGTTTCACTGTATTATCTCTCTAAAGTGATTTTTTTTTAATGGTCTTTATACAGGTCATCGACCGCACCAATGTCACACAGGCAGTTAAATGACACTAGATTATAATTTGTATTTTAATATGAATTGTGATCTTTTGATCAAGGTCTGTGTATTTTATATATATAACATATTTAAATATGATTTGATCAAATATAGAGCGGCTGCAAGGGGAAAATAAAAAAAATAAAATTATGGAAAACTGACACATTATAGCGGGAACCTGATCTGATATGTGGCGGATCATCAAATATTCTGCATTATCAGATGGCTCTATATTAACATGCTTCTAATTTAGCCTTACTAAGTTTTTGTTAAATGGTTTGTCCAGGATTAGAGGAACATGTTTGCTTTAAGGAAACAGCGCCACACCTGTCTGTCGGTCATGTCTGGTAGTGCAGCTAAGCTCCATTAGAGTGAGAGGAGCTGAGCTGCAATACTACACACAACCTGTGGACAGGTGTGGCGCTGTTTTTGGAAGAAAGAAAACATGTTTTTCTAATCCTAAAATAACACTCAGGCCCTGTTCAGTTTTTTTGCAGGCAGAAAAATCGGCCTCAAAAGGGTTTCAGGAATTTTGAGCCAGATTTTCACCTGCCTGCACTTTCTTGCAGCGGTTTTTGCAGCTGCGGCCATTGAGCTCTGTGGAAAAAATAAATAAATACGCCATGAAAAACACTGCCTTCCCATTGATTTGAATGGGAGATCAGAGACAGAACTGTGGGATGGAAAAGCAGGTCGCCCCCCACGAGAAGCTAAAACCGTGGGTCGGGAAAACAAAAACAAAAAAACAGTATTTTCCTATTGAAATCAATGGGATGCAGTTTCAGGCGTTTTTTGGCGCCGATTCTGATGCGATTTCCGTGTCAAAATCAGCACCAAAAAAACCTCAGTGTGAACAGGGCCTTAAAATTGCAGATTATCGGTTGCCAGATTAAAGGAATTTGACTTCATATTTACTTTCTATTTCTTATAAAATATCTCATGCACTAAAATGGACAGAGGGGGAAATATCTATTGTATATAATTTTGTGCACATTAAAGATACGGAAGAGTTATGTTGTTTGGTTACTTTTGTGAACTCTTGTGGATATAAATGACCTTTTAGACACTTCTGCTCTGCATAGAACGTGTGAATATTCACGACAGAAACAATGTAAAAATAAAAGTGTTTACTTCAGTACTCGTGACTGATTTTATCATAGCCCCGCCCCGTGTTGTCCTATTGAATGCAATACAATAAGGATTTAAAGGAATTGTCCATATTTTTTTATAAGCTCTTTGGTTTGCAGGACGGGGCTGTCCCTCTACCCCGTGGTCCGATGCCTTCCGGTTTTATGTAAACAAAGTTTATTCCTTGGTTAACTTGGTCTTAAATTTCTGACTTTTTCAAGACCTTTGCTTGCCATCATGAACAAAAACATTCTCGTAGTTAGGCGATGAAGTCCGGCTTGCGACACACGAATGGCCTTTCCCTGAGTGGTTGTGAAAAACCTTGGATTTCTCTAGAACATCTGACGAGACAAGTGCAAACATAACATCTAGAAGCAGCGTGGCCGTCGTCTGCCTACATCCAACAGTAGAAAACTAGGACACTACATTTTAGCATCTCCCGTTTCTTAATTTCCCATTCAAAAGTTTAACGCCTCGTGCACACGACCATTGTGCCACCCGGGGCATTTGACTGCATCAGAGTGGCACCCGATAGTCTTCACGGACCCATTCACTTTAGGCCTCATGCCCACTTCCCTTATTTCCTTCAGGGTGCTAGCTGTTTTTTTGACGGCTAGCACCCTGACCCATTCATTTCAATGGGGCCATGCACACTTGTTTGAGACAGTCCCGTTCCGAAAAAAGTAGGGCATGTCCTACTTTTGTCCGAGATTCCATGACCGTGGGGCCCATACAAGTCAATGGCTCCGTTAAAAAAAAAAACTGAAGGCACACGTAAAGGAATCCCTGTGCCGTCCGTGTGTGACGGAGCCATTGCCTAGCAACAGCCGGGCACACAGAAGTACAGGAGAGCAGCCTCTTCTCTATCCAGCTCTCATCGGCAGCCTCTTCTCTCTATCAGTGCTGGATAGAGGGAAGGGGCAGCCCTTTCGGGCAGAGCATCTGTATCGATACAAAGAAAAAGCTGTTCATACGTACCCCGGCCTTTGTCTTGTTGATGCGTCCCTCTTGAAATCCAGTCCGACCTCCCTGGATGACGCGGCAGTCCATGTGACCGCTGCAGCCTGTGATTGGCTGCAGCGGTCACATGGGATGAAACTTCATCCCAGGAGACCGGACTGGAGGAAGAAGCAGGGAGTTCTGGGTAAATATGAACTTATTTTTTTCCCCCAGAGTTGGGGGTTTTGTAGGAAACATTGGGAAATCTATATGATGAAAAATGCGCATGGTACTCACTGTTCAGCGGTAGTCACTGTCCAGGGTGCTGAAAGATGGAAACATGGAAGTGTACATGGAGTACACACGGGAACCACACTGATCGAATCGCGGACACGGATCCGTGAAAAACGGTGATGGAAATGTGCATGAGGCCTTAGCGGGTGAATCGGGTTAGTGAAAAATGATCAGAGGAAAGATAAAACATGTTCTATCTTTCCTCGGATCACTGATGGGACTCGGCCGGCGCACACTGTCGCTTTTATGAGCCGTAACTTTCACCACCAGGGCAGTTTTCGGCCTTTATTTTCCCTTTTTTGGAGCAGTGTGCATTTGATTTTAAGCACTTTTTTTTATTGTTCCAAACTGGGGCCGATGTCTTTTTAATGTTGTGGGGTTTGAATAGAGAAAAAGGGGCCGAAATAGGAAATTATTTTCATCTGGTATATGCCAAATCTCTGTACATTTTCGAACGTATGACATCACCACAGCGTCAAGAACAAAGACTTCATATAAGAAGTATCTCCCTCTTATACGCGGCCTCTGAACATGGGGTAAAATCATCCAGGGGAAAAAAAAAACAAAATTTAAAAAAATGTGGTGAAGCGGCAAGAGAAGATAGGGTCAGGGTGGAGCGGATACTAGGCTAGATTCAGACGAGCGTTGCAAATCTCTGGCGTGAAAAACGTTTTTCACGTCCGAGGTGCATCCGTGCTGTCCCCCTGTGGGACGTGTTATCACACATCCCACCATAGACTAGAGTCTATGGTGGGATGTCTGAAGCGCAACAGAACACGTCCTATTGTTTAATGGACCCTTCACACGGACCGTTATAACGGCCGTGTGAACAGCCCCATTGAATTACATAGTTCCATGTAACAGCCGTGGTTTTAACGGCCATCACACGGACGTAAGCAACGCTCACGAGAAGGCCTTATGGGTAATTCTGGTATGTTTGGAGTAAAGGCTTCTTTACAAATTCAGATTTCTGCTTATAATGAGCGCCGATCACCAATATAAAAAGTCAATCGCCGCTTGTTTAAAATGCAAATTGTATGGGGACGAACATTTGTTAATATGGTTGTTCGGTCCCCGTACACTTTTCATATTATATTTGCATCACATCCCCTTGTTTACATGGGAGAAGAAATGGGAACGAGTGTTCTGTCTAACGCTTGTTTAACCGATTATCGGCCCATCTAAGGCTATGTTCACACGGAGTATTTTGCAGGAGGAATATCGGCCTCAAAATTCAGTTTGGAAGTTTGAGGCAGATTTTCGCGGAGTTTTTCGCCATTGAGCGCCGCGGGCATAAAATACCGCGAAATACGCTTTCTCTGCCTCCCATTGAAGTCAATGGGAGGTCAGAGGCGGAAACGCCCGAAGATAGGGCATGTCGCTTTTTTCCCGCGAGGCAGTTTTACTGCTCGCGGGAAAAAGCCGCCGACGCCTCCTATTGAAATCAATGAGGCATTTTCGGGCCGTTTGACGAGTTTTGAGACGCGGTTTCCGCGTAAAAAAAACCTCATCAAAATACTCCGTGTGAACATAGCCTAAATGGGCCTTCACGCACAATTTACCCCTGACACCCATCTTTTTCCTCATTTTATTTCACATAGGGCAAAGAGTAGCAGGGAATACATAATCTTTGTATTCCCTGTATGTCTGCACATACAGATCACAGATAAAAGGGATAACGATAACCCATCAGGTCATTGTTACCAGTAATCTTTATACAGGAACATGCAGAGGAGACACAGATTGTCATCCCTGCATGCCCTCAACCTCACTCTACAAAAAGGAGAGGGAGTTTTTAGCAATATGGAATACAGAACGCAACTCAGGAACCGTGCCATTAATTTATGTGAGACAGGTAGGAAGGGGTTAAGCAAGGTTCTCATCAACAGTTAGATCGGAGGTCTTCCACTGGTGGCTCGAGACTACAACTCCCAGGTTGGGAGTAGTAGCTCTGCAACAGCTGCAAGTGAAAGGGTGGAGAGCTGGGATTTAGACGCTACAAGTTGAACCATAAAACAATCATTTTATGTGTCGTGTGTCCCTGAAGAGAAATTGACAGCCGCAACTTTTTTATTTCAGAAAATAGTGAACTCCGTAATAGCTCATCACTTTCCGTATACATGAGATGAGCAACGCCTGTCGCGGTTCAGCTTTCAGAATGATTCACCGCCTTGGTCCACTCAATTGCTTTTTCAAGAGGCTTCAATGAGATTGACAATTTTACAGCTGTTTACAAAAAGGCAAAAATAATGATTTGCAAAAAAAAAAAATATATATTTATGAAGAGACGCGGCTTTGTTGGATGTCGGAAATGGACTCCTGCTTCTGCTAAATCGTTCCTCAGCTTTGCAATCAGAAGAAGTTGTTACAAATAATTTTCCTTTTGAAATGAATTTGTTTTTTGGGAAGGTCATTTTTTACAATTTATGCATACACTTTACCACCTGTCAAATGGGATTTTTTTTAGGTGTAAATATTAATACTTTGCTTGATTATAAGGCCAGAATGGTTTTATGGGACCCACACCATGGTAATCTTTGAAAATATTCCCAATGTGGACCCTTTTAGGTGAGATGACCGATTCCGCTTTGGTTGAATACGCCTTAGAGAGTACCTGCATGAAAACCACATTATTAAATCTACCCACCATACAGCACATTGCTCTTGGTTAGGCAACAAATCTGGCATACGGAAATACACAACCAACGCCGGGAGCCACCTAACGTAGGACAACCATAAGAGTTCCTGGGAAAGGGACTAAACCAGATTTCAGTTTCATACATACGCATTTTCCATATTTGAGGAATATTCTACTCTAGAAGGATTGCTACCTCTATAATACGCCGCTGTACGGGGGTAAGCATATGGAAAGGGTATGAAACCCTAGGGACTCAAGTTTGGAAGGTGTCCTCCTTAAGGACAGGAAAGGAACCAGCTTGAATTAACATAAAAGGGAAGGTCCTTGGGGAAAAAAAAATTCTTTATTAAATTGGAATTTTTAACCCCCACCTTGATATACATCAAGGGTGTTTGGTAGTCCAGTCACCTTGACATAATGCACAGCCGTATTCCCACTACAACTGCTGGGATTATGTAGCTCATTTAGTACCTCAATCAAACCGGATGGTGGGTGGACCCCTCTTGTACCTATGCCTTGGTGACAGGACTTCCAAGTTTGGCATCACTATAGAGACAGTATGTGACCTGACCAAAAAAAAAAGGTCACAACACGCAACATGCTACTCCAGAACGTTACTTATTATTTCCAGAACTCCAAGATGGAGGGAAGGGGACAGGACATTTTTTGTGGGCATGAAGCTCAAAAATAGCTTTGAACTGGAGTATACTCTCGAGAGTAAGGGTATGTTCACATGCTTAAACAAAATCTGAAAATACGGAGCGGTTTTCAAGGGAAAGACAGCTCCTGATTTTCAGACGGTTTTTTACGGCCATTTTTGGAGCGTTTTTTCAATAGAGAAAATGAAAAATGGCTCCAAAAACAGCTCAAGGAGTGACAATGCACTTAATCGCGGGCGTTTTTTTTACAATGAGTCGTAAAAAAAAAACGTACCATCGGAACAGGATGCCGTATTTCCCATTGAAATCAATTGGCAGATGTTTGTAGGCATTCTGCTTCCATTTTTTCAGGCGTTAACTCCCTGAAACACGCCTGAAAACACTACGTGTGCACATACCCTCAGAGTATACTGCCTTATGTAGGCACTGGGCTGGACTTGGTTACAAAAAGAGGAATATTGGGATTCCCCTTAGTCATGTGATTTAAAAAAAAACAAAACAAAAAAACACTGGTTTGTACCAAGACTGTGGGACATGTTCTAAGTTAACAGGTCAATTACGCAACTTTAGAAGTTTCATTTTCACATTTCACTGCTAGATCCCCGGGAGGGCCATGGCGTTCAGAAATAGGAGAGAAAAACTCAACTGCTCCATCTGCTTGACCACTTATAAAGACCCCGTAACAATGAAAGGGTCTCAACTTCTGCCTTCAATGTTTAGAAGTATTCCGAGTACCCAGAAAGCCAACATCCATACTTGCCCCAAGTGCAGAGAGAAGCTTGAGGAGCAGCCGGCATTGAGAAGAATCACACTATGCAACATAGCCGAGTGCTTCCAGTCCAGCCTGACAGAACAGGAGGAGAATGGGATCTTCTGCTCTTACTGCATTAAATTCCCTGTACCTGCCGTTAAATTCTGTATACATTGTGAAGCTTCTCTGTGCGTAGCTTCTCCGTACTCTGAGGATCATCTCAAGGTCCACAGTAAGTCTGAGGAACATTTCTTTGCTGAACCTAGGACTTTCTTGGACAGAGAGTGCCCGGTCCACAAGAAAATCCTCAAGTATTATTGCTCAGAAGACAGTCTGCATATGTGTCTTATGCAGGTTGGATGAAGAACATGTCGGCCAAAATACAGAGCTAATAAATATTGCCTACAAAAAGAAGATTGAGGAGCTGAGAAGCCTTCAGGACAAACTGACCTCGAGAAAAGCGGGCACTGAAAATAGTCTACAGGCGCTTCACCGAAGCAAAAAAGAAGTTCGAAAGAAGTCGGTAGATGGAAAAGCAGATGCGTGCGCTCTTTAAAGACATGATAAAACAGTTGAAGGTCTTGGAAAACAAGATTTCGACCGAGTTCTGCAGGTACAAAACCAATATCTTACTGACCATCTCTGAAGATCCAGGAGCTGGAGACCAGGAAGGAGACGCTGTCCAGTAAGGAGGACGACACAAAGCTGCTGTACGAGATCACCGATCCACTCAACTTCTTTAAAGAATGGAAAGCGAACAGTGCGACATTTCAGGACGCAGAGGATCCAACGCTACATAATAATGTCCATCATATCGGTGACTCGTTCGAGGCTCTGATCTCAGAGATTCTACGCATTGGGTTACCGAAAATTTTTAATGGCTTGAAGAAAACGATCTGTGTGCCCTCAGATATATCTCTGGACTTGAATACGACCAGCAACGACTTAGAGATATCAGATGACCTTAAACTTGTGTCCAGGTCCACAGTCAACCAGAACCGGCCCGAAACACCAGAGAGATTCCAATGCTTTCAGGTTACAAGCTGCAATGTTTTTCCTTCCGGAATTCATTTTTGGGACATACAGACCAGTGAGTCAGGGTTCTGGATGGCAGGAGTAGGTTATCCTAGTATAGACAGAAAGGATAACCAGCCATGTATTGGAAATAACGAGAAGTCGCGGAGCTTCTGCAGCTATAATGGACAATATTCGGTGAGGCACAACACCATTATAACGCACTTACAGCCGGTGACCTCTGCTAGGCGGAGAATATTTCTTCAATACGATGCTGGCCGGCTGTCCTTTTATGAGCTGTGTGACCAATTTAAGCCTCTACACACATTTAATGCCACCTTTACCCAGCCCCTTTATGCGGCCTTCTGGGTGTGGGATGGTTGGGTGAGAATCAGGAACAAAAACTAAACCTCATATACGCCAGTAGGTGTACGCAATATGTTAATCACTGCTTAACCGGTTCAGGACCGCCCATTGTATATTTACGGCGAGCGGTCCTGGTTCTTATGGGGGATTCACACGAACGTGTATTCGGTCCGTGCGGGCCGCGTGGTTTTCACGCGCCACGCACAGACCAATACAAGTCTATGGGCCAGTACAGACAGTCCGTGCTTTTTGCGCAGCGTTTGACAGCTGCGCAAAAAGCGCAACATGTTCAATATCTCCGCGTATTTCGCGCATCACGCACCCATTGAAGTCAATGGGTGCGTGAAAACCACGCAGGTCGCACGGAAGCACTTCCGTGCGAACCGACTGAAACAGCGCACCAGCTGTCAAAAGGATGAATGTAACCATAAAAGCACCACATGCTTTTCTGTTTCCAAACATCCAAATGGAGTGTCTTTGAGATGAGCGAACCCGGACAATCGAACCGAACTTCACCGGGTTCGGCCGAACTCGTTTTGGCCGAACCCGGCAAAAAAATTTCCGGTACGCGACGTCAGGAGATAGTCACTGTCCAGGGTGCTGAAAGAGTTAAACTGTTTCAGCACCATGGACAGTGACTACCGATCCCAATAAACATGAACCTGTAAAAAAAAAAAAAACGAAGTTCTGACTTACCGATAACTCCCGGCTTCTTCCTCCAGTCTGACCTCCCGGGATAACAATTCAGTCCAAGTGACAGCTCCAGCCAATCACAGGCCAAGCACAGGCTGCAGCGGTCACATGGACTGTCGCGTCATCCAGGGAGGTGGGGCCCGATGTCAAGAGAGGCGCGTCACCAAGGACGCGTCACCAAGGCAACGGCCGGGAAGTTCTCGGTAAGTACGAACTTTTTCTTTTTTTTTAACAGGTTTCTCAATATTGTGTTCGGCATTCACTGTCGAGGGTGCTGAAAGAGTTACTGCCGATCAGTTAGCTCTTTCAGCACCTTGGACAGTGACGGGCGTCGACTAGCCTCATCTCTATGATGGCGGCTGTGCGAAAATCACGCAGCCGCGCATCATACACGGATGACACACGCAGCTGTCAAGTGGTTTTTGCGCGCGCAAAAACGCAACGTTCGTCTGAATCTGCCCTTATAGCGCATTTCTGTAGTCTCTGGTTTAATGCACAGTGCGCTCAATGAGCGTTTTGTATCACAAGATCGCCGGATGCCTGTAGTGGGAGACCCAGCCTAACACCAAGGCCTCATGCACTTTACCGTATTTTTGTGGGCGCAATTTATCTGCATTTTTTGCAGACCCATTCTTTTCTACGGCCCCATGCACACAACCGTGATTTACACGGATCAGTGCGGGGTCCGCAAAAACTCAAGTCATTTTACGGTCCAGATTTACCAAAACTGGTGAATTGTTGTGGTTCCGTGAGTCCAGATCACACACAAATGCACAAAAAGTTTTTTTTGTGGTCTGACGGACCCGTGGTTTTGCGAACCGCAAAACCAATCCGGTTGTGTGCATAAGCCCTAACAGGAATAATTTCCCCTGTAAATGCTGTGAAAAAGATGAAAATAGTCCCCCAATGGTATTTTATAACCTTTGAGGGACAGACCATAAAAAAAAAAAAAAAAAAAAAAAAAAGACACAAAATTATACCCTATTATACTTAAATAGACATGGAACTTATCAAAATTTACGGTGGACAATGAAGATTGTGAATGAAAAGTGTATTTTAGGCTATATTACCAGAATAAATGAGCGAAAAAAAAATAAAAACATTTTTAAAGTTTTTAAAAAAATTATAAGCCTAAGAATTCTGAAAATGCAAAAAGTCGTGTATAAAAGTGATAGGAAAATAAAGCTGCATTGTTTACAGAAACACATTACAAGCCCCATGCACATGACCGTAAAAAAAAACTCCGTAATTGCGGACCACAGTACGGTCCGCAATTACGGACCCACTCGGTTATACTGGCCGCGGACACCGTGCTGTGCCGGGAATTACAGATCATGTCCTACTTTGATTTTTACGGCACTAAAATGTGTCCCGCGGCCACCGGTGGCCGGCCGTGCTCGCAATCGTGGGCTGTGATGACGGGCACTCCGTGTGTATGAGGCCTTACAAATGAAAACTTTATAGCCGTTTAACTTGGGACGGCTCAAAATAGTCTGGTCCTGAACAGGTTTTAAAGGGGTTCTCCGGGAATTTAACAAACATCTGTTGACACTAAACTGAAACTTCCAAGGGAGACCCCGGATTATCAGCCATGCGGCGATACCAGGGATAAATTACTTTAAAGGAAGTTCCTATTAGAGATGCACGATGCTTCGAAACTTGATACTATTTAGAGACCGTTCAATACCGTTATTTTGTGTATTTCGATACTAAGCCGTGTAATACAGCCATTGCCCCGCTCCTGACAAGTGTGCGCGCGGTCAGCATGGTGTGATGCGGCTGGCACTGCACTAATGAGCGGCGGCACTGAAGACCGAACATGGCGGCCGCACAGCCTAGTCTAGCAACACATGAATGTATGAGAGCGGGGCTGCAGCTGTGTAATCCAGCCATTGCCCCGCTCCTGACAAGTGTGCGCGCGGTCAATATAGGATGTGCAAAACACACCCCATGTTCTGTCTTCGGTGCCTGTGCTCGTTAGTGCAGCGTCGGCCGCATCACCTCATGCTGACCATGCACACTTATTGTCAGGAGCAGGGCAATGGCTGTATAACACACAGCCGCAGCCCCGTTTTAACAGCAGAGATCAGAGAAACCCAATTTCCACCTCTATTCCCCTGAATGCTGTGATCAAAGCGGAACAGCATTATTCAAGGGGAAAATGAGAAGGGAAGGGTGCCCCTTGGATCGCATCACAGGGAATCCCTGTGACACTATCGAGGGACATACCATATATAGGCAGAAAGCCCAGGGTCCATTGAAGGACTCCAGGGCTGCGTGACCATATTTCCGGTTGTCAGGATATACTGAGGTCTGCCTTAACAACTGCCTGTGTACTATCAGCGTATAGATATATACCGGTACATTACTATCAGCGTATAGAGTTACTATTAATGTGCGGCACATGTAGGTTCAAAAATCACACCACATACCTCACATCAGAAAATGGAAGAACTGATTATTTTTTATATTATTATTGCTGCAAAAGTATCGTTTTGGTATGGAGTATCACAATACTACACGAAGTATCGGTATCCAAGTACAACTTCCGGTATCGTGACCGACTTAGTTCCGATTACAAACGTTTGTACTGGTTCAAGAAAAAAAAAAAACAATAGCCCAAATGACTTGCCCAACAAATACCAGACATGGGCCAGGAACGGCCCGACTTCCCCTATTGGGTCCAGTAATTACTGTGGTGGAGGGCGTACGCGGAGACTCGGGTCAATGTGTACGGGATCAAAAAAAGAATCATTTTTAAGCCAAAACAATGTCTAGAGATGGTTTATACGGATGGAGCAGAGTTGTTTTCGTCATTTCTCTCTTTCTGGCTGCATATGTATCGTGAGAACTCAGTAGACAGTTCTATGTAAAATCACAGGACACACTCAGCTCTGCTACAGCTGTACCGTAGAACAACAACAACCAGCGTCATTTTGAGTAAATCAGTAACATTTTTGTACCTTGAATCCAGGATAGTTCTGACATGCGTGATTTTTTTTCCGTCGTGCACAATGCCCCGTCCAATAATCGAGCGTCTATCAAGTGCCACCAATGCCAGTTTAATGGAATTTTGCTGTAGAACTTTTATCAGTGACCGATATAGGGGCGTGGTCATTTTATGCCACACCCACAAAGACAATACATGTGTGTGCTCATTGTATACAGGACACCTGGTGTATCGGAGGTGTAATTATCACAGTGAAAAAAACTACCTTGTAACGTTGCGCAAGTCCCAGCGCTTCAGATCTGATCAGCGAAGAACGTCCCATAGTGGTTTATCCAGATTCTTCATCTGGCTCTGGAAAAGCTGGATGGCGGCCATTACAGCTCCCACAATGGCTTAGTGCTGCCTAGTTATATATGAATTTAGAAGCGGGAAAATAACTATAGTGAATAGCTACTCAACCCAACCCAACCTGCCCACACCGCACAGCAAACATACCTAGGAATACACGAACGCAGAGGACAGATCAATGGCGATATCTAGGCAGACATGATGGGCAGTAACCCCTGAAGGAGCAGTAACACCTGCCACATGAATGCAGGACTTGTATATAATATATCACAGGTGACTCCATTACAGCGGAGAGGTGCATGCTGGGGCCTAGTGATGATGTCATGACCATGTGATCACCTGTGTGGGAGGAGTCAGGTGGAGCCACAGATGGAGCCCATGGTTATGATGCCACTAATGCGGGTTTACAAGGTCCATGATCGGGCCATGATTGGCACCTGGATTAGGGCGTATTCACAAGTGCAGGTTTTGGTCAGGTTTTTTTATGCAGTTATTGACGTCAAAACTAGACGTTACACTATATACGTTACACACACAGCTCTGCACTACACACGTTACACACACAGCTCTGCACTATACACGTTACACACACAGCTCTGCACTATACACGTTACACACACAGCTCTGCACTATACACGTTACACACACAGCTCTGCACTACACACGTTACACACACAGCTCTGCACTATACACGTTACACACACAGCTCTGCACTATACACGTTACACACACAGCTCTGCACTATACATTACACACACAGCTCTGCACTATACACGTTACACACACAGCTCTGCACTATACACGTTACACACACAGCTCTGCACTATACACGTTACACACACAGCTCTGCACTATACACGTTACACACACAGCTCTGCACTATACATTACACACACAGCTCTGCACTATACACGTTACACACACAGCTCTGCACTATACATTACACACACAGCTCTGCACTATACACGTTACACACACAGCTCTGCACTATACACGTTACACACACAGCTCTGCACTATACACGTTACACACACAGCTCTGCACTACACACGTTACACACACAGCTCTGCACTATACACGTTACGCACACAGCTCTGCACTATACACATTACACACACAGCTCTGCACTATACGTTACACACACAGCTCTGCACTATACACGTTACACACACAGCTCTGCACTATACACGTTACACACACAGCTCTGCACTATACACGTTACGCACACAGCTCTGCACTATACACGTTACACACACAGCTTTGCACTACACACGTTACACACACAGCTCTGCACTATACACGTCACACACACAGCTCTGCACTATACACATTACACACACAGCTCTGCACTATACACGTTACGCACACAGCTCTGCATTATACACGTTACGCACACAGCTTTGCACTACACACGTTACACACACAGCTCTGCACTATACACGTTACACACACAACTCTGCACTATGCACGTTACACACACTGCTCTGCACTATACACGTTACACACACAGCTCTGCACTATGCACGTTACACACACAGCTCTGCACTATACACGTTACACACACACAGCTCTGCACTATACACGTTACACACACAGCTCTGCACTATACATTACACACACAGCTCTGCACTATACACGTTACACACACAGCTCTGCACTATACACGTTACACACACAGCTCTGCACTATGCACGTTACACACACAGCTCTGCACTATACACATTACACACACAGCTCTGCACTATACACGTTACACACACAGCTCTGCACTACACACGTTACACACACAGCTCTGCACTATACACGTTACACACACAGCTCTGCACTATGCACGTTACACACACAGCTCTGCACTATACGTTACACACACAACTCTGCACTATGCACGTTACACACACAGCTCTGCACTATACACGTTACACACACAGCTCTGCACTATACATTACACACACAGCTCTGCACTATACACGTTACACACACAGCTCTGCACTATACACGTTACACACACAGCTCTGCACTATGCACGTTACACACACAGCTCTGCACTATACGTTACACACACAGCTCTGCACTATACACGTTACACACACAGCTCTGCACTATACACGTTACACACACAGCTCTGCACTATACACGTTACACACACAGCTCTGCACTATACACGTTACACACACAGCTCTGCACTACACACGTTACACACACAGCTCTGCACTATACACGTTACACACACAACTCTGCACTATGCACGTTACACACACAGCTCTGCACTATACACGTTACACACACAGCTCTGCACTATACACGTTACACACACAGCTCTGCACTATACACGTTACACACACAACTCTGCACTATGCACGTTACACACACAGCTCTGCACTATACACGTTACACACACAGCTCTGCACTATACATTACACACACAGCTCTGCACTATACACGTTACACACACAGCTCTGCACTATACACGTTACACACACAGCTCTGCACTATGCACGTTACACACACAGCTCTGCACTATACGTTACACACACAGCTCTGCACTATACACGTTACACACACAGCTCTGCACTATACACGTTACACACACAGCTCTGCACTATACACGTTACACACACAGCTCTGCACTATGCACGTTACACGCACAGCTCTGCACTATACACGTTACGCCCCCCCCCCCCCCAAAGTGCACAAATAAGACCAAAATTCTTTAAGCTCCGGAACCGTCAGTCCTATTTTTCCCTGTTGTGGGATCTGTTGTCGCTCCACGGAGATAAGCGTGTCATGTGCCTATAGATGAGAGATTTAATGGCTATAATCACATAAATATTTACACCCTCTATCATTTTATCAAATAACCGAGCAACAATGACCCAAACGGTGACAAATCATCTCCGCAAATGGCTCATCAGCGTCTGATTACGGCACCTCATGATATGAAGTGCGCCGAGACAAATTATTTCATCATGCGACCGGGCTAAAATTAGATTCCAAGCAGGAGAAAAAGATCAGATGCCGAAAAATCTACATTCATAAGAAGGAAAATATGAAGGACTCCACTGTGCATGTCTTCTGGAGCACTGAACTGTGGAGCTATAGAAATATTATCACAGCTCAGACCTCCTGACCACAGGACCCTACATTCACAAACAACATCTGCCCTGCCCCCAATGTTATGCACATCACGTTTTGGAGAAAAAAACAAAAAACAACGGCATCAGTAACCCTAAATACTGCAATACTGCCCCCTATATACAAAATAATAAGTACTATAATACTGCTCCTGTATACAAGAATATAACTACTATAACACTGCCCCCTATATACAAGAATATAACTACTTTAATACTGCCCCCTATATACAAGAATATAACTATTATAATACTGTCCCCAATATACAAGAATATAACTACTATAATACTGCTCATATATATATATATCTACTGTAATACTGCTCATATATACAAGAATATAACTACTCTAATGCTCCTATATAGAAGAATATAACTACTATAATACTGCTCCTATATACAAGAATATAACTACTATAATACTGCTCCTATATACAAAAGAATAAGAACTATAATACTGCCACTATATACAAGAATATTACTACTATAATGCTGCTCCCTATATACAAGAATATAACTACTATAATACTGCTCCTATATACAAGAATATAACTACTATAATACTGCCCCTATATACAAAAGAATAAGTACTATAATACTGCCACTATATACAAGAATATTACTACTATAATGCTGCTCCCTATATACAAGAATATAACTACTATAATACTGCCCCTATATACAGGAATATAACTACTATAATACTGCTCCTATATACAAGAATATAACTACTATAATACTGCCCCCTATATACAAGAATATAACTACCATAATACTGCTCCTATATACAAGAATATGACTACTATAATACTGCTCCTATATACAAGAATATAACTACTATAATACTGCCCCTATATACAAGAATATAACTACTATAATACTGCCCCTATATACAAGAATATAACTACTATAATACAGCCCCTATATACAAGAATATAACTACTATAATACTGCTCCCTATATACAAGAATATAACTACTATAATACTGCCCCTATATACAAGAATATAACTACTATAATACTGCCCCTATATACAAGAATATAACTACTATAATACTGCCCCTATATACAAGAATATAACTACTATAATACTGCTCCTATATACAAGAATATAACTACTATAATACTGCCCCTATATACAAGAATATAACTACTATAATACTGCTCCTATATACAAGAATATAACTACTATAATACTGCCCCTATATACAAGAATATAACTACTATAATACTACCCCCTATATACAAGAATATAACTACTATAATTCTGCTCCTATATACAGGAATATAACTACTATAATACTGCCCTTATATACAAGAATATAACTACTATAATACTGCTCCTATATACAAGAATATAACTACTATAATACTGCTCCTATATACAAGAATATAACTACTATGATACTGCCCCCTATATACAAGAATATAACTACCATAATACTGCTCCTATATACAAGAATAAAACTACTATAATACTGCCCCTATATACAAGAATATAACTACTATAATACTTCCCCTCTATACAAGAATATAACTACTATAATACTGCCACCCTATATACAAGAATATAACTACTATAATACTGCCCCTCTATACAAGAATATAACTACTATAATACTGCTCCTATATACAAGAATATAACTACTATAATACTGCCCCTATATACAAGAATATAACTACTATAATACTACCCCATATATACAAGAATATAACTACTATAATTCTGCCCCTTATATACATAAATATAACTACTATAATACTGCCCCTACATACAAGAATATAACTACTATAATACTGCTCCTATATACAGGAATATAACTACTATAATACTGCCCTTATATACAAGAATATAACTACTATAATACTGCCCCTATATACAAGAATATAACTACTATAATACTGCTCCTATATACAAGAATATAACTACTATAATACTGCCCCCTATATACAAGAATATAACTACCATAATACTGCTCCTATATACAAGAATATGACTACTATAATACTGCTCCTATATACAAGAATATAACTACTATAATACTGCCCCTATATACAAAAGAATAAGTACTATAATACTGCCACTATATACAAGAATATTACTACTATAATACTGCTCCCTATATACAAGAATATAACTACTATAATACTGCCCCTATATACAAGAATATAACTACTATAATACTGCCCCTATATACAAGAATATAACTACTATAATACTGCTCCTATATACAAGAATATAACTACTATAATACTGCCCCCTATATACAAGAATATAACTACTATAATACTGCCCCTATATACAAGAATATAACTACTATAATACTGCTCCTATATACAAGAATATAACTACCATAATACTGCTCCTATATACAAGAATATGACTACTATAATACTGCTCCTATATACAAGAATATAACTACTATAATACTGCCCCTATATACAAGAATATAACTACTATAATACTGCTCCCTATATACAAGAATATAACTACTATAATACTGCCCCTATATACAAGACTATAACTACTATAATACTGACCCTATATACAAGAATATAACTACTATAATACTGCCCCTATATACAAGAATATAACTACTATAATACTGCTCCTATATACAAGAATATAACTACTATAATACTGCCCCTATATACAAGAATATAACTACTATAATACTGCTCCTATATACAAGAATATAACTACTATAATACGGCCCCTATATACAAGAATATAACTACTATAATACTACCCCCTATATACAAGAATATAACTACTATAATTCTGCCCCCTATATACAAGAATATAACTACTATAATACTGCCCCTACATACAAGAATATAACTACTATAATACTGCTCCTATATACAGGAATATAACTACTATAATACTGCCCTTATATACAAGAATATAACTACTATAATACTGCTCCTATATACAAGAATATAACTACTATAATACTGCCCCTACATACAAGAATATAACTACTATAATACTGCTCCTATATACAGGAATATAACTACTATAATACTGCCCTTATATACAACAATATAACTAGTATAATACTGCTCCTATATACAAGAATATAACTACTATAATACTGCTCCGTATATACAACAATATAACTACTTGAATACTGCCCCCTATATACAAGAATATAACTACTATAATACTACCCCCTGTGTAGAAGGAATTATATATATATATATAATATTTATTCTTCCCTGTGCTGTGTCCCTGAATCTTTCCTCTCATACTGGACATAACACATTCTAGTCTCTGCAGAGTTTGCTCGCTCATCTCAGAGTTTGCTGTCATTGTATCATGAGTTTAAATTCCTAGAACAAGACTCTTAAATGCAGTTGTATTGTTGGAGGTTCATGTACATCGGTATAAAAGCGTCATTAGAATCCCCAGGATTGCAGCCCGTTGGTTTCCTAGGAGCTTGAGGTCTCGTGTGTCTTTCCACTTCAACATATGGGAACAATTTCAAAAGCTTTTCCTTCTGAGTTTTTTTTTTGTTTTTTTCTCGATAACTTTCAGATGGGGGCTGTCATGTTAAATTTGTCTTCTTGGGCGCAAGTGACAGAAGGATAACGTGATGGACTCTTCTCCCTATGGGGGATTGTCATTTTCTCACATTGGGTTGAGAAAAGTGTGCAGTACAAGAGTACAAGATAAAGTATATGGCAGTCCCATGAAAAAATGATTATGGAGAATGCCCCAGAAGACATTTTGTGAGGTACAAATTATTGGAATGAGGGTATAGCTACAGCCATAGTTGACCATGTCATTGTTAGGGGGCTGTATAAGCATTGGAGGTCCATCAACAGGGCAATGGCTCTGCAGATCAGATGTAATATTGGGTCAAGTGTGTTATGAAAGCTAGATTTTCTTCTGGACATCAAATTACTTTCTTATGTTGACCTTGTTACTATTGAAATGTCATTCAACTCAACGTGGCCAAGAAGGCTCCACCATCTCTCACTGGTGTTGAGGTTGTCGTCTAGGGTTGTCTCAAACCTACCACGAAGAATAATAGTGGGGTGGCTATTGCATTGATATTGAGAATAACCCTGCGAATATCGAGTTGACATTCAACTTAACCAGGCCAAGAAGGTTCCACTACGTACTATCTCTTAAAATTCAGACCTCATCCATGCTCCACTAACCAACTTCTCAATTTCTTCTCTAACCTACTGTTCTCCTTCTTTCTCCTCATACAAGACTTCTTTTGAACTGCCCCATTATTCTCTGCTCAACTAGCATCGGACTTTGGCCTACAAGAGGAAATTATTTTGAGGGCCAAACCTTCACCTATGATTGTTATCAATGCACACACCGGACATATTACCAACAAGGTCCAATAGATCCTCATGGCAAGTGATTGGTCCTAAAGTCCGTTCCAAATGATATTGTCGTCTTCTCTAACTTTGGGGTCATTATTGTGTCAGAGTCAGGGCTCACCAGAGGATCCTCGGATACTTTGGTGGGCCAGTCCAAGCCTGAGCCCCATGGTTTAAGAAATCTATTAAACTATCAATCCACCTTCTCCTCCATCTTCATACCTCATTACAATTATCCAGTTTTCCTATACGGTTGAGTCTTGCGTCCCCCTTCATTTGGGAGAGGTCCTCTTCTCTGCACTTTCAATATTATGCACTGGATCAATCTGCATGAGAAATTCATTTTGAAAGATTTTAAAAAAATAAAATAAATTCCAATAATACAAAAAAGCCATCAAGGTTTCAAAGGGTAAATATCCTTTATTTCAAAGTACGATGTCAACAGTATACCATTGCCTTACTTCCCCCAGCTTTTCACGAACTATCCAGGGTTAAAAACATTTCACCTTTATTTCATACATAATTTATTACACACCTTACAAAAACATTTCGCTTCCTCTAATGTACATTTTATGTCTGAAGTTTAGTATACCATGAAATTAAGATGCCAGTGTAATATATGACAAGCAGAACAACAGACAACGCATATTGAACGCCAAAAAATCTATAGGCAATTTTTTTTTTTTCAATCTAAAACTAGCCTAAATTAAGGCAGAATAAAAGATGTATTTATTCCTTTCTCTATGGAGATTATCTCACAGCTCATTCTTCTTAATATATTTACGTTAGAAATATTATAATTGCCTGATTTCACTAGAAGGGAAAAATATGGTTTTATTTTACAGCCATAAAAAAAAAATATATAACAAAGAAAAAAAGAAATATATTTTATTGCTGGTTTTTGATGGAATGATCCCCACAAAAAAAAAATTATATGGGTTGCTTTTCCATAGAGGAACTTTGGGATTTTTTTTTTATATTTTCTTCTTCAGGTCAGCTTTTTATTGTAGTACATATTTTTATCCCGTTTTGGTTTATGACTAGAATCGAGCGAATCAATTCTAATCTAAGCGAATATGCCAAAAGTTTCCGCCGGTCGCCCTTTTACAGATTCGATAAAGGAAGAGCAAAAGAGAGGAAATGAAAAAAAAATACCATATTCACCTGGTTTGTCGTAGCATTGCATCCCCGCCAGCTTCCCGAGATAATGTTGTTTTGTCCCATGTGACCGCTGCTGCGACGCATCTCTGGCGGTCTCCAGGAGACGACCAGGTGACGTGTAGCAGCAACGGACATATGGGACATGACAACGTTATCCCAGGAGGCTGGCGGGGCTTCGTCAATATGGGAGACCAGGGGAGGTAAGTATGGTATTTATTTTACTGGTAAAATCGCAAACTTGGATACAGTCCTAGAAGACATCAGAGAGTCAGACAGAGGCACTTGCGATTCATGGCAAATTTATTCCGACCGAATCGAATAGGACATCCGATTCGACAGAATCAGCCCCGAAACAAATTTTGGGAAATTCGCTCATCTCTTGTCATAGCAATAAATAAATAAAAAAAAAGTGGTAAAATCCATAATTAAATACATGATTTTTTTTTTATAAATTGTTTATTTTTTGTTACAATTTAATCACCTCACATTAAAATGTAAACCCTGTCTCGAAAGACGAGAGCACACATAGAAAAATATTAAATTTGTAAACCACAGGAAATTCTAATAATCTAAGGGCTAAACCAACCAATAATTTGTTTTTAAACGCAACCAACCAAGACTTTATGATCTAAGACACTTATTTGTGCAATTATGCCATGAGACATATTAATAATAGTTTTTTTCAGATTGCTTTCAGTTCAAATAATAATATTTGACTTATTTTATTAGCTTAAATATTATTTTTTATGCTGCTAATTTTTACGGCGATGTAGAGCTTTGAGAAAAAAAAAATATTGCAGAATTTTTCAAATAATAAAAAAAAAAAACAACCCAAAAATATTCAATTAATTTTATTTTTATAGACTGTAATACCTCTGAAAGCCTGTAGGCGTCGCTTAAATTTCTGCTGCCTGTTTTGCTTGATTAAAAAGCACAGATGGGAATTTTTTCATTTTCATACAGTTTTGTTTACAAAATGTAATATCGTATATGTCTATAAAACAATGTGGACCACATATCACTAGAAAATGTTTATGTACGTGATACTGCGATATGACAATTGAGAAATTTAATTACACTGAATATTTATATTTAATATATATATATATTTGTAAAAATGTAACAAGCTTGGGGGTGTGCATGTGGTATTACTGTAATACCTAAGGTTAAATATTTTTTTATTTTTATTTTAAAAAACATAGAAAAACTGTAAATGAGACTTACTTTTAGAAATATATGGCACAAGTCGAGAGTGAGATATGGGTCACTTCTTTATTAAAATCTACATAGATGTAAAATGGCCTCTTTCCCGTAAGCTTAAGTTGTTCACACGGCTAATATATTAGGGAAAATGGTGATGACAGGAGCAATACACTTCTAATGAGTGTTTGATCCCACTGTTTTTTGTTTTTTTTCGATATAAGTATTTTTTTATTTTTTTTTACAACGTAAGTAATCTACATATACCGACATCACGAGTTGTTAGTCTCCATATTAAGAAGGGTCTAGGTTAATTTTAATATGACGACCTCGTGAGAAAAACAGTGGTTAGTGATGAGTAAAATGGCACCAGATTAAACATCATTACAACTCTCACCAAAAGTTCGAACTTTTTGTGAGAACAAAAAATTTCTTCACCGGCCGACTATGATACATGTGTTCCGTACACGTTTAATCATGATGGAAGGCATGAGAGGTCGAGAGTATTTGTTACAAAATATCCATGTTGAGTATATTACAGACTCGTGACATCATTTGATTATTGTCTAGCAGGAATCCCATCCCAATCTACCTACCATATCTATTTACAAAGCGGGTTAAGATAAAAATTGGATGGATAGATAATGGGCTCTAATAGTAGTTTTGTGCTTGTCGAGACACCCCCCGCCACTAGTTTCTACATTAAGAGAGCAGACGATTTATAGGCACTAATTAGATATTCCGTTAAAGATGACCCTTCTTCCAGAAAAAAAATCCTCTCCACCACACTAGTAGACGTTCACGACCTCACCACCGAGAGAAATCTTGGTAACTTACTGGGCGGACTGATGAAGGATGTTAGGCGTTGAGGCGTTGACTACATGCTACATACGTAAATAATGGTTGGCCATGTCTGTCCTACAGCCATATAGCTCTGTCCAGCAGTCAGTATACGTATTCGCATAGTTGACCAACTCTTCCCTAAACAGCCGGCCAAAAATTATTTTTTTTTGCTGGACCCATAGATACCCAAGCGTGTTAGCGTAGATAAGCCCTTAGAACACTCCCTCAACACCCCACGATCTTTTAGATCCACTTTCTTCTACTTCGTGTGACCACTCATGACATAGACAAGTATGAGAAATGGGCATGAGGTTGACCAATGTAACATAAAATCAGAGGTCTTCTTGGCCCACAAGGCCACTGTAGTGTGGTATCCTGGGACTGCTTCAGTCTGTAACGATCATCTACAAATCACATTATGTAAATCAAACAGTCACTTCTGTTTTGCTAGCTGTGCGGTACTGTTGGTGGTGTCCAGGGATATAATGCAGTTGTTCAACTGTGTTGTGCCTCCGTGAAGCAAAGGCTTGGCGTTTGGCAGCAGTTTGGTTCACACCCAACGTATTATATAAGTTATTTGAGGCACTGGGATGAGAGTGCATCTTTGTCATCCGGTAACGATCCAATACGGGCGTGGAAACAAAGACATCCGTTTGGGAAATGGCTCTTGACATGGATTTCTCTTGAAAGTCAGACCTCTTGAGGGTCATGGCCTTGTCTGGTGATAGAAGAGGATCTTGGGAGTGTAGACGTTCAGCAGATAGAAGCTGCTCATCTGACAGGATTCGATTATATGGCATCCCATACCCTTCTTCCGGCATGTTCTTGTCCGGAGACAAGACTCTGTCCTGAGACATGGCACGCACAGGTCTTCTTGGCCTCTCTCTATAGTTTGACTGATCCTGAGTCATTTTTATGACGTTGAGGGGAAGCGTCCCCCTAGCGGCCAGATCTGGAAGATGCCGTCTTCTCATATAATATTCATCGGCTTCTTTGTCAACTGGAAAAATAAGAAATAGACATTTAGAGACTACAAGGCACAACAAGATTAAAGGCTCCTGAAATTCTTGGTCATTAAAACAATGAGTTGTTGAGATGATTTTCGAGCTGTAATGTAGATGAAAGCTGTAATTAAACACATTAACATAATATTAGCTTAACACGTACAATATATATAAAACATGTTGGCCACCAAAAGACATAAGAGACAACAGTGCGACTGGACGGTTAGGTAGATCATCAAGGATGGCATCATGTGTCTATCCAATGTGGGGCCGGTGTTGGCACATTACAAATCTGGCTAGATGTCAGGGCCCACTGGATTTGGGGTTCCATGGTGGACTCGGTAAACATTCTCTATGATGGTCAAGGGTCTGGTAGGCAGGATGCCCAAATGTGACTCTGTCGATCGAGGAACCACATATGTTCAAAGCTGACCCTGATACAATCCAGTGCTTCTCAACAACATCAACTGTGACCATTTCTAACTATCTAATGGTACAAAATATTTGAGAAGATTTGAATACATTTATTACAATAGTGGTCATGGATATGTGTTTTGAGGACCTACTGAGAAGTTTTCATGCCACTTCATGACCCCTCGTTGGTGTTTCTGGGGCTTTTTTCCCCCTTCTATGTGGTTGTCTAGCTTAGAGAACCCATTTTCATATACCCTATTAGGAAATTCTTAGTTTTAGAGGGGCGTCCTCTGTTCAGGATCCTCAGCTCTTGAGAGTGGAGAGCGGTTACATAGAGCGTCTCTCTGGAGGACCTGACCTGTATTACACATTGATATGTATGGGCACTTAGTTTGGCCTGTGGTGGCGCTGCAGGAAAATTGAACACTTATTGCTAGGTTTCCCCACAGATCACAGTGATGCTGGGGGTCTTAGCAGGAGGACTCTTTGTGATCTGCTTATTGTCAATGCAGTCTTCTAACAAGTAGGACATTTCCAAAGTGGACAACACCTTAACCCCCTCACGTCACCAATCCGGAAATTTACGGCGCTGCAGCATATGCCTGATGCTGCAGCGACGTAAATTTACATGACCCTTTTTAATGGCAGACTGCACTGTATGGAGCTCTGCCAATAAATAGATCGGGATCACACTGTGCCAGCCCGATCCTCCTGAAGTGATAGGTAGCGGAAATGATCAGCTCCCTGTCACAAAACATGCTAAACACAGCGCTCCATGTGAGCGCTGTGTTCTGCAATGAGACCTGAATGCAAGAAGCTTTCTTCCTGCATTCGGGCCGTTGCCATGGAAACCAGTGATGGCTTGATGACAACTGATGGGGGAGAGGAGCATGCTGGGAGGAGATGATCTGTATCCTCACAGCATTTCTCTGTATGCAGATCAGAGCTAATAGTGATCGAATGGCCAGCAGGCATCAGATCACTATTATCTGTGATCTGCATACAGAGGAATGCTGGGATAACACGCATCATGTTATCCCAGCTTCCCCGGACACAATAAAAAAAGTAAAGGTAAAAAAAATAAAAATTATATATATATATATATATATATATATATACTTACATATACACACATATACACACACACACACACACACACACACACACACACACACACACACACACACACACACACACACACATAAATATATACACATACATATATAAAATAGTAAAAGTAAAGAATAAATAAATCATAAAATAAAAGAAATACAAATAAAAAAATACAAATAAAATATCTTTTCGAATACGTCCCCTAAGCCACCTGCATTTTACGTGGACGCACATAATAATGCGCTCATATCACAGGATTTATGTTATGTCAAATCCACACAAATTATTATCCGTCACTAGTTTTTACCCCTCGCCGCGCCCCTGTCTACCCACAATAAGAATCTCTACACGGGAGATTTGTGCCCCTTTATGGATCCCACATACCACCTAAAGGCAGGAGGACGATAGGAAAAAATGGTGACCTTTCTTCTCGAGCGTTATAGCGATGATGTCAGTGGGGCAAAGTGCACATATTTGGTATCGTTATACACAGGGATTATTTTCTAACATCAAATTTTTAGGCTAAACTAACTACTGTATGAAGGGAAAAAAAGAAGGAAATTAGAAAATTTCCCCAGTTATTCCTCATTTTACCGTTCTGCCTTGGTACTACTTTAATGCCCCATCTGTGCCCCCAAAAGAAGAAAAAATTAACTTGGCTAAGGTATAAAAAAAAAAAAAATATTCAACCTTAGTATTTTGCTCAGGCATCGGAAAGCACACATGCACACGACCGTGTTACACCCCTGAGGACCATATCAGTGCATGACAAGACAGATTTGTTCTTATTGGCTTTAAGAAAAATTTCCCAGAAATAGGAGTCAGTAATGATAAAAAAAAAAATTGAAAACAGTTGCCAGAAGATTGTGAGTGATTTGGTAGGAATTTTTGATTTCTTTACGGAAAAATGCTTTTAAAAAATGATTCGCATCGCAGCTGTGATTGTTAGTGGGGCTAAAATCCCTTGGAAGATAAGGGTATGTTCACACGTAGTCAACAAAAACGTCTGAAAATCCAGAGCTGTTTTCAAGGGAAAACAGACCCTGCTTTTCAGACATTTTTTTACCAACTCGCATTTTTCGCGGCGTTTTCACGCCGTTTTCGCGGCGTTTTTTACGTCCGTTTTTGGAGCTGTTTTCATTGTAGTCTATGAGAAAACAGCTCCAAAAACGTCCAAAGAAGTGTCCTGCACTTCTTTTGACGAGGCTGTATTTTCTACGCGTCGTCGTTTGACAGCTGTCAAACGACGATGCGTAAATAACAGGTCGTCTGCACAGTACGTCGGCAAACCCATTCAAATGAATGGGCAGATGTTTGCCGACGTATTGGAGCCGTATTTTCAGACGTAAAACGAGGCATAATACGCCTCGTATACGTCTGAAATTTGGCCGTGTGAACATACCCTAAGAGGTGATTTTCCAGTCTATAAAGTACGGCATGTAGAAGGCTAAGTTTACGCTTCCGTCAGTAGTGCCATCAAATTTGATGTCACGAATTACGCAGCATGCAGCGCTATTCTTGTCATGAAAATGACGGAAACCCAAAGAGACCCCATTATAAATCAACCACGATGCATTGGGGTGGACATTAATGTCATTAGAATTGCACCGCACCTGCGTGGGGGCCTCATTAACCCCTCACCTCATATGTAGGTTTATTATCCATCTCATAAATTCTACAGTAAATTTAGTCCCGTGTAAATATAAACTGCTCGTAAAGGTCATGTGATCTTTCGCAATCCACCAAATGAAGCTCCACTGACTGTGGGATCCGTGTATTAATCTCGAGTCGCTGTTCATTTCAGGAGTTGAATAAGGGAAACTGTGAACTCGCGTGCAAATAAGATCCTCATTAGAAGCCTAAATGTTTCTGACAACAGAAAGTAAAGGAGGAGAAAAATCTACTCCTCCTGTAATTGTGCGGAAGCTTGTCTAGAGACTCCAAGGCTACTGTCCCTGAAAGACCAAGCGTCTATCTATCTATCTATCTATCTATCTATCTATCTATCTATCTATCTATCTATCTATCTATCTATCTATCTATCTATCTATCTATCTATCTATCTCATTGTCACGGCGCGGGGTGTGGACCCACTGGGCCGTACCGCGTAGCAGCTGGCCAGCAAGGTACAAAACAATGTCTATAGTTCAGAACGGGTACCTGAGGCAATGTAGACGGCAGCGGGAAGGCACGACTTGACATTCACAGCAGGTGATGCCGCGGATGCAGCGGGAAGGCACGACTTGACTTTCACAGCACGACTTGACTTTCACTTGTAGATACAATAGCACGGGATACAGGGTACACTGGGAACTGGAAAACACTGGGAGACCTTTTGCAAGACAAACTAGGGTATACAACAATGCTCAGGCAAGGAACCAGTGGGCAGGGCCCCCTATTATAGTCCAGCAGCCATTTGGGCTGATAATTGATGTTAGACAGCTGGACGCGTACTGGCCCTTTAAGGCCGTGCGAGCGCGCGTACCCTGTGGGAAACAGTCCGAGGACCCGGAAGAGAGTGCCGGCGTCTCCCTGGAGGGAGCGGACGCCGAGAAGAGAGACGTCCATGGCCGGGATCGTCAAGGGCTAAGTCTGAACGACGACCCCCGGCCATAGACGTAACAGTATCCCCCCTCTTACGCCCCCTCTTCTTGGGACCAGAGCGGGAAAGAAACTTCTTCACGAGGACAGGAGCATCGATGTTCTCCTCTGGCTTCCAAGACCTCTCCTCTGGACCAAATCCCCTCCAATCCATCAAGTAAAACATCCTGCCTCCTACTTTCTTGGTGGCCAGGATCTCCCTCACTTCGAACGTTCCGGATGAACCGCCAAGAGCCACTGCGGAACTAGGAGTCCTGGAGTAGCGGTTCAGAACCACAGGTTTTAGCAAGGAGACGTGGAAGGAGTTAGGGATCTTGAGGGTAGGAGGCAGTCGAAGCTTGTACGACACAGGATTGATCTGTAGTAGAATCTCGAAGGGTCCAAGGAACCTGGGAGCAAATTTGCAAGATGGCACCCTGAGCTGGATATTCCTGGAAAACAGCCAGACCTTTGTACCTGGGAGAAACTGGGGAGGTTCTCGTCTTCTAGTGTCTGCCTTTCTCTTCATGCGGTCCACCGCCAGCAGAATAGAAGATCGTGTCTGCTGCCATATTTGCAGAAAGTTCCTGAAGGTAGAGTCGACTGCAGGCACCTGAGACATAGTAGAGCCGGGCAGGGGTATTCGAGGATGTTGGCCGCAGACTATGAAGAACGGACTGGAGGTGGTGGACTCACTGGTATGGTTATTATAAGAGAACTCCGCCCACGGGAGCAGCTGCACCCAGTCATCTTGTCTTCTGGAGACAAAGTGCCGCAAGTAGTTCTCCATAATTTGGTTAATCCTCTCAACTTGTCCATTGGACTGAGGGTTGTAAACTGAGGAGAAGTCCAACTTTACACCGAGTAGACTGCAGAGTGCTCTCCAGAACTTTGAGGTGAACTGGACCCCTCGATCCGAGACAATATGCAAGGGTAATCCATGCAGACGGAAGATGTGTTGCATGAAGAGATCAGCCAGTCGAGCGGCAGAAGGCAGACCAGTCAGAGGAACAAAATGAGCCATTTTAGAAAAACGATCCACCATCACCCAGATCACACTGCATCCCGCATAGAGAGGCAGATCTTTAACAAAATCCATAGAAATATGCTGCCAGGGGGCATCGGGCACAGGCAGTCCACAGGAAGTCCATGACGTCCTTGGGCAGCGTGGGCCACCAGAACTGACGGGCAATTAGGTCTAGGGTCTTACGGGCACCCGCGTGTCCTGCCAGCTTGGAACTGTGACCCCAGCGAAGGATTCTTCGATAATATTCTGTGGGGACTCCACAGTGTCCTCTGTCTCAAATGACCTAGACAAGGTATCTGCCCTCACATTCTTGTCGTCGGTAGTGGAGTTCGAACCGGAACCATGCAAAAAACAATGACCATCTGGTTTGACGATGGTTCAGCCGTTGAACCGTCTGTAGGTAGGTCAAGTTCTTGTGGTCCGTGAAGACCAGGATAGGATGAGCTGCGCCCTCCAGTAGGTGTCTCCACTCCTGCAGGGCCAGCTTGATGGCCAGTAACTCCCGATCTCCAATCGAGTACTTGCGCTCTGCAGAAGAAAACAGCTTGGAGTAGTAACCGTCTTGCCTTTCGAACCCCTCTGGAACAATAGTGCACCGGCCCCAACAGAGGAGGCGTCCACCTCTAATGAAAACTGTAGGGATACATCAGGATGGTGCAGAATGGAGGCAGACGTGAAGGCCTTTTTTAAGGTTTCAAATGCGATTTCCGCCTCTGGAGTCCATACCTTGGCATTCATACCCTTCTTAGTGAGGGTGGAGATGGGGGCTGTCAGAGAAGAGAAGTTGGGAATGAGCAGTCTGTAGAAGTTGGCGAATCCCAGGAAGCATTGTATGGCCCTTAAGCCTTGGGGACGTGGTCACTCCAGGACAGCCTTGACCTTTTCAGGGTCCATCTTGAGACCTTGATCAGAGATGATGTAGCCCAGGAAGGCTAGAGACTTCTCTTGGAACACGCACTTCTCCAACTTGGCGTAAAGATGATTCTCTCTTAATCTAAGCAACACCTGGCGGACATGGCCTTGATGAGCCACAAGATCTGGGGGAAAAATCAAGATATCATCGAGATACACCACAACACAGACATAGAGGAGGTCATGAAAAATGTCATTCACAAATTCTTGAAATACTGTGGGAGCGTTACACAGACCGAAGGACATGACCAAATATTCGTAGTGTCCATCACGTGTGTTAAATGCAGTCTTCCACTCGTCTCCCTGACGGATCCGGATTAGATTGTAAGCCCCCCGCAGGTCAAGCATGGAAACATTTTTCGCCCCCATATACGATAAAAAAGCTCAGAAATCAACGGCAAAGGGTACCTGTTCTTCACCGTGATCTGATTGAGACCCCGGTAGTCAATGCAGGGTCGAATGGATCTATCCTTCTTTTTGACAAAGAAAAACCCGGCTCCGGCCGGGATGAAGACTTTCGTATGAAGCCCCTCTCCAGATTCTCTTTAATGTAGGCCGACATAGACTGGGTCTCTGGCAAGGAGAGAGGGTATACTCTACCGCGAGGAGGGGACGAATCAGGAACCAAGACGATAGGACAGTCGTATTCTCGATGTGGTGGCAATATCGCTGCCTCCTTTTTGTCGAAGACATCAGCGAACTGAGAGTAACAAGGAGGCAACCCTGTCAATGACTGATGCGGAGAAGGTTTGATGGATGGACATGGCCCAGACAGCGGTCTAGACACTTGGGGCCCCACTGGAGAACCTCTCTGGAGTTCCAATCCAGGACTGGGGCGTGAAGACGGAGCCAAGGCAAACCCAGCTACACGGGGTTGACGGCCTTGGACATGACATACAGGGAGATGAGCTCGGAATGAAGAGCTCCCACTTGGAGCCTCAAAGGCTTGGTCATGGACAATACTGGGTCAGGCAAAGGCAGTCCATCTACCGAGGCAACGATCAATGTTCTCTCCAGCAAAACAGTAGGCAATTGAAGAAGATCCACGAGGTCTTGACAGATGAAATTGGCTGCGGAGCCAGAGTCCATGTAGGCTGAGACTGGATGAGGTCTCTCGCCAGCGACGATGGTCACAGGAATAAACAGCTTGGAAGAGAGTTCTCTATTAAGTACAGTAACGCCCAGGGTTGTCTCTCCAACCAATCCCAGGCATTGGGGTTTCTTTGGCCTCTGGGAACACAGACGCACGACATGGCCAGCGAGGCCGCAATATAGGCAGAGTCCAAAGATGCGCCTGCGCTGTTTTTCTTGATCGGACAGTTTAAGCCGATCCACCTGCAACGGAACTTCGGGCGCAGCAGAAGAACAAGGCAAGAGGGGTTGCTGAAAGTTGGGCGCCAGTCTAGGAAGCCGTTTCTTTAGTAGAATCTCTTGGGATCTCTCTCTGAGCCTTATGTCCATACGGGTAGCCAGTAGAATCAGGTCGTCCAGGGCAGCTGGGAGATCTCGAGCAGCCAGTTCGTCCTTGATCTCAGGCGATAGGCCATGCCAGAAGGATGCTACCAAAGCCTCATTGTTCCAGGACAATTCTCCTGCCAGAGTCCGGAACTGGATGGTGTATTCGCCCATGGAGGCGTCCTCCTGACGCAGGTTAAAGATAGCAGTGGCTGCCGATGAGACTCGTCCCAGCTCCTCAAATACGGAACGGAACCGCACAAATCCCTGGAAGTCTCTGGTCTCGGGTCCCTGTCGTTCCCAGATTGGATTCGCCCACGCCAGGGCCTTGCTGGCGAGTAGGGATATAATGAATGCGATCCTGGCTCCGTCCGAAGGAAATGCTCGGGCGTGCAGAGTGAAGTGGATTTGGCATCGATTCAGAAACCCCCTGCACGAACTTGCGTCTCCATGGAACCGAGGTGGCAATGGCAGCGAGAACCGAGAGTCCGAACTGGAGCTGCCAGGAGGTGTAGTAGGAGGGTCGATCGGAGGAGCTTGAATTGGAGTGGTGACGGAAGTAACTAGTGCACCAAGATGCTGTGCCATGGAGTCTACTGCCACAATGAGTTGATCCTGTCGTGCTTGCAGATCCTGCAGATCTGCCTGCATGGCTTGGGAGGATGACAGGCTCTTGACTTGGCCAGCGGGGTCCATGGCCTGAGCGTACTGTCACGGCGCGGGGTGTGGACCCACTGTGCCGTACCACGTAGCGGAGTAGCAGCTGGCCAACAAGGTACAAAACAATGTCTATAGTTCAGAACGGGTACCTGAGGTAATGTGGACGGCAGCAGGAACACGACTTGACTTTCACAGCAGGTGACACCGCGGATGCAGCGGGAAGGCACGACTTGACTTTCACAGCAGGTGACGCCGCAGAAGCAGCGGGAAGGCACGACTTGACTTTCACAGCAGGTGACGCCGCAGATGCAGAGGGAAGGCAGGACTTGACTTTCACAGCAGATGATGCCGCGGATGCAGCGGGAAGGCACGACTTGACTTTCACTTGTAAATACAATAGCACGGGATACAGGGTACAGGCAGCAGGAACGGGTAACACTGGGAACTGGAAAACACTGGGAGACCTTTTGCAAGACAAACAAGGGAATACAACAACACTCAGGCAAGGAACCAGTGGGCAGGGCCCCCTATTATAGCCCAGCAGCCATTTAGGCTGATAATTGATTTTAGACAGCTGGACGCGTACTGGCCCTTTAAGGCTGTGCACACGCGGGCGCATGCGCCCTGCGGGAAACAGTCCGAGGACCTGGATGAGAGTGCCGGCGTCTCCCTGGAGGGAGCGGACGCCGAGAAGAGAGATGTCCATGGCCGGGATCGTCAAGGGGCAAGTCTGAACGACGACCCCCGGCCATAGACGTAACACCCATATCTATCTATCTATCTATCTATCTATCTATCTATCTATCTATCTATCTATCTATCTATCTCATATCTATCCATCCATCCAAATACACCGTCCAGCAGCACCAGCAAAGGTTGTGGATGGGTGCACGCCTTAGGGATGCGACACAAGTTCCCAACTCAATGCACAGGCATACAAGAGCCAAAGGCTGTCTGGGCATGCTGGGAATTGTAGTTTTCAAAAAACTGGAGTGCTGAAGGTTTGCCATATATAATCCACACTATGGGGTCTTTTAACCAGACTTCTACAGAGAGCACAAGAGAGAGGCGCCGGAATCCTTTGTTCTCGCTGTAAGATCTGAACCACAGAGAAGGAACAATTGTATGGATAAAGTTGACAAGGGAAAGACGTTATTTATAGAGTGTTCTACCAGCAGCACCTGAGAGGGTACACTCCGGGGTCCTCCCGCCAGCTTCCTCCCACACCGCGGAAAGGTTCAGAATTGTCTTCGCTACATTTGAGATTCAAAGACATCAAGCTGTTGTTTACTGAATTTACTCATATTTTCCAGCTCAACGATTCCGTATCCCACACCGACACACGGAAAAAAGTCAAATAAAAGCACAGGAAACCGGCGAGCGTAGGAAAGTATTAATTTACTTGTTTCCTAAATTACAATATGCTTATCTCAGGCAGTGACATCAGAGTGGCGCAACAGTATATCTATCTATCTATCTATCTATCTATCTATCTATCTATCTATCTATCTATCTATCTATCTATCTATCTATCTATCTATCTATCTATCTATCTATCTCATATCTATCTATCTCATATCTATCTATCTCATCTCTATCTATCTATCTATCTATCTATCTATCTATCTATCTATCTATCTATCTATCTATCTATCTATCTATCTATCTATCTATCTATCTATCTATCTATCTATCTATCTATCTATCTATCTATCCCATATCTATCTGTCTGTCTGTAGCGGCAAGAGATCATGACATCAAGCAGACATCTTGAAAATTAGGAATTTGATAAGAACTATTGAAAAAAAATGTCTGCCTTCACTGCATGCTTTGGACGGCCACTTTAATTTAAAGCCTGATTTATTAACCCCGCTCTTGCCTCTTTTTGACATCGCTGGATCTGCCACCAAGTGATGTATTGTTCCATAGGAGATAAAAGTTAATAAATATTCACCGTTCCTGAGTCTCCGTGAACTCTTTATCATTTCCTTTTTATCTTTCTTAAGGAAAATATTGCTTTATATGCAAAAGAAATTAGCCGGTGTATTTAAGATAGCCTTCCCGAGTGAGTCAGATGATTACTGCGGCCCCTTCCCTAATGCCAGACTTAATAGTCGTCATGGAAATTGAGTGGTCTGGTCTAGTCATTCATACGTATGCAGAGGAAGCCTTCAGTCCTCACGCTGACAGTGATGAATTCTGCTGTTCCAGAACAGTCCTGTGTTCTCCGCAGATTGGGTGTGTCACTACAAAATGAGCAATTTGTTTTTTCGCTAAACCGGTTGCGCGATAAATTATGGCTTCTTGTACGCCTGGCTATATGAAGGGGGCACTGAAACAGGGAAAAGCAATTAATTTTCCTGATCGTCTAAAAAGTTCTGCAAAACCAGGAATACATTTTAAGAATCGGTAATATTAATATGCATTGTTCTAGCAGACCTGAGCCTCCCTTCCCCCGCCCTAGGGGGAAATCTGCATCGTTTTGAAAATGCCATACCACATAGCGAGCTGTAGGATGGTTATTAGCTGCGGCATGAAGTGACGGGACCTGGAAGTTGTCTGTCCATTCCCCCTCTGTTGTCATCTGTGCCTGTTTTTCCAAAACAAAAATGGGCAAGGATGACAGAAGAAGGAGGGAAGGTGCTTTCGGCTGTGTGATTGTTCTGTATGCGGAAAAAAACAAAAAAACGGCAAAGATTCTGCAAAGACCCTTGTTTTTAAAAACAGGTATGGATGACCCCATGGGGGAGAATAGGCAAGAAAACGGAGGTGATGACAGAAGAGGGGAAAGGACGAAGAAAGAACCGAATGAGGATTGTGGTAGAGTAGCGTCGGACTGGGGTTCCTTGGGCCCACCAGGGGAGATGATTCTGAGGGCCCACCCGCCATCTATATAGAACATGTACATGTCCACTTTTCATTTCATCATAGTCCTAGTTGTTATCATTGTACACACCGGACATATCATCAATAAGCTCTAATATGTTAGTTGTGAATCCTCCCATAAAAAATAGACCCTATTGGCAAATGGTTGGCTCCAAAGAGATCCAAATGAGGTTGTCTTCTGCTGGACCTTTAAGACTCCTTATTGTGTTAGAGCCTGGGCCCAGCGGAGGATCCTCTGGTTCTCCGGTGGGCCAGTCTGACCCTGTTGTGGTGCATAGTGCCTAGTGTTTCATCCCGAACCATCGTTCCATTAAGGCTCATTCCTTAACCGTTCCCAGTCTACATGCCCAATTCTTCACCTTTTCCTACTCTGCTGTCATCTGTGCCCTTTTTCTTAAAAACAGGCACAGATGAAAGAACAAGAGAGGAAAGTCAAGTGTCTCTATAGCCTTTTACTGCTACATCGGGGCTTAGGATGCATTATATAGCACGTGGTCTTGTTGGTCTGGATTTCCAAAAAGTAGGGTTCTTCGGGGATGGTCCAAGGATGTGTGTAGTTGAGGGTAGGTATTGGGAAGGTGGGTATTCTAGTACTCCAAGATTATTATTCTTATGTACAATAGTGAGGTTACTGGTTTATGATAAAAGTATTGGCTTTGGTGGCCTTCGCCGTGGAGAGTAGTGGGCGAGGGTCATCTGTAAACGCAGCTTTTTGGTTAGTGGACACCATTATACATATAGAAAGCACCAGACATATGTTGTGTTTTGGTAACAAGATGAAAGAGGGTATGTAAATATCACACCGTTTTATACAGATACAGTGACACAGAAACGCAATGTTCGTGCAATGCGTTAGTAAAACCTCGTTGACCGGGCATTTGCATTGACTACCGTCCTAAGGCAATGAACATGATATGAACAACACCTACTTAATCTCTTCAGAGAGAAATATTTACTTGGATTGGTCTTGACGGCTGATTCATAGGATGGAGGGAGGTGGGAGAGGTTCTGAAAGGATCTGGAGAATGACAGGTCATACGGCTCAGTCGCAGAGGTCAGGATGTTGTTCACACGTGGTTTTTCTGTTAGAAACAAAAGAAATATAGGTTAAATAAGATTATTTGGTATCTTCTGTATATAATTATATATGTACAGCTGGTATAAGTTATATATCTTCTTGTATATAGTGATATGGAGCATGCTGATATAACCTGGGTATCTTCTGTATATAATTATATATGTACAGCTGGTATAAGTTATACATCTTCTTGTATATAGTGATATGGAGCATGCTGGTATAACCTGGGTATCTTCTGTATATAATTATATATGTACAGCTGGTATAAGTTATACATATTCCTGTATATAGTGATATGGAGCATGCTGATATAACCTGGGTATCTTCTGTATATAATTCTATATGTACAGCTGGTATAAGTTATACATCTTCTTGCATATAGTGATATGGAGCATGCTGGTATAACCTGGGTATCTTCTGTATATAATTATATATGTACAGCTGGTATAAGTTATACATCTTCTTGTATATAGTGATATGGAGCAGGCTGATATAACCTGGGTATCTTCTGTATATAATTATATATGTACAGCTGGTATAAGTTATACATCTTCTTGTATATAGTGATATGGAGCATGCTGGTATAACCTGGGTATCTTCTGTATATAATTATATATGTACAGCTGGTATAAGTTATACATCTTCTTGTATATAGTGATATGGAGCATGCTGGTATAACCTGGGTATCTTCTGTATATTATTATATCTGTACAGCTGATATAAATTATACATCTTCTTGTATATAGTGATATGGAGCATGCTGGTATAACCTGGGTAACTTCTGTATATAATTATATATGCACAGCTGATATAAGTTATACATCTTCTTGTATATAGTGATATGGAGCATGCTGGTATAACCCGGGTATCTCCTGTATATAATTATATATGTACAGCTGGTATAACTTATACATCTTCTTGTATATAGTGATATGGAGCATGCTGGTATAACCTGGGTATATTCTGCATATAATTATATATATATATATATATATATATATATATATATATATATACACAGCTGTTATATGTTATACATCTTCTTGTATATAGTGATATGGAGCATGCTGGTATAACCTGGGTGTCTTCTGTATATAATTATATATGTACAGCTGGTATAAGTTATACATCTTCTTGTATATAGTGATATAGAGCATGCTGGTATAACCTGGGTATCTTCTGTATATAATTATATATGTACAGCTGGTATAAGTTATAAATCTTCTTGTATATAGTGTTATGGAGCATGCTGGTATAACCTGGGTATCTTCTGTATACAATTATATATGTACAGCTGGTATAAGTTATACATCTTCTTGTATATAGTGATATGGAGCATGCTGGTATAATCTTGCCATCTTCTGTATATAATTATATATGTACAGCTGGTATAAGTTATACATCTTCTTATATATAGTGATATGGAGCATGCTGGTATAACCTGGGTATCTTCTGTATATAATTATATATGTACAGCTGGTATAAGTTATACATCTTCTTGTGTATAGTGATATGGAGCATGCTGGTATAGCCTGGTTATCTTCTGTATATAATTATATATGTACAGCTGGTATAACCTGGGTATCTTCTGTATATAATTATATATGTACAACTGGTATAAGTTATACATCTTCTTGTATATAGTGATATGGAGCATGCTGGTATAACCTGGGTATCTTCTGTATATAATTATATATGTACAGCTGGTATAACCTGTGTATCTTCTGTATATAATTATATATGTACAGCTAGTTTAAGTTATACATCTTCATGTATATAGTGATATGGAACATGCTGGTATAACCTGGGTATCTTCTGTATATAATTATATATGTACAACTGGTATAAGTTATACATCTTCTTGTATATAGTGATATGGAGCATGCTGGTATAACCTGGGTATCTTCTGTATATAATTATATATGTACAGATGGTATAACCTGGGTATCTTCTGTTTATAATTATATATGTACAGCTGGTATAAGTTATACATCTTCTTGTATATAGGGATATGGCGCATACTGGTATAACCTGGGTATCTTCTGTATATAGTTATATATGTACAGCTGGTATAAGTTATACATCTTCTTGTATATAGTAATATGGAGCATGCTGGTATAACCTGGGCATCTCCTGTATATAATTATATATGTATAGCTGGTAGAAGTTATACATCTTCCTGTATAAAGTGATATGGAGCATGCTGGTATAACCTGGGTATCTTCTGTATATAATTATATATGTACAGCAGGTATAAGTTATACATCTTCTTGTATATAGTGATATGGAGCATGCTGGTATAACCTGGGTGTCTTATGTATATGATTATATATGGGCAGCTGGTATAAGTTATATATCTTCTTGGATATAGTGATATGGAGCATGCTGTTATAACCTGGGTATTTCCTGTATATAATTATATATGTACAGCTGGTATAAGTTATACATCTTCTTGTATATAGGGATATGGCGCATGCTGGTATAACCTGGGTACCTTCGGTATATAATTATATATGTACAGCTGGTATAAGTTATACATCTTCTTGTATATAGTGATATGGAGCATGCTGGTATAACCTGGGTATCTTCTGTTTAGAATTATATATGTACAGCTGGTATAAGTTATACATCTTCTTATATATAGTGATATGGAACATGCTGTTATAACCTGGGTATCTTCTGTATATAATTATATATGTACAGATGGTTTAAGTTATACATCTTCTTGTATATAGTGATATGTAGCATGCTGGTATAACCTGGGTATCTTCTGTATATAATTATATATGTACAGCTGGTATAACCTGGGTATCTTCTGTATATAATTATATATGTACAACTGGTGTAAGTTATACATCTTCTTGTATATAGTGATATGGAGCATGCTGGTATAACCTGGGTATCTTCTGTATATAATGATATATGTACAGCTGGTATAACCTGTGTATCTTCTGTATATAATTATATATGTACAGCTAGTATAAGTTATACATCTTCATGTATATAGTGATATGGAACATGTTGGTATAACCTGGGTGTCTTCCTTATATAATTATATATGTACAGATAGTTTAAGTTCTACATCTTCTTGTATATAGTGATATGTAGCATGCTGGTATAACCCGGGCATCTTCTGTATATAATTATATATGTACAGCTGGTATAACCTGGGTATCTTCTGTTTATAATTATATATGTACATCTTCTTGTATATAGGGATATGGCGCATACTGGTATAACTTGGGTATCTTCTGTATATAGCTATATATATGTACAGCTGGTATAAGTTATACATCTTCTTGTATATAGTAATATGGAGCATGCTGGTATAACCTGGGCATCTCCTGTATATAATTATATATGTATAGCTGGTATAAGTTATACATCTTCTTGTATATAGTGATATGGAGCATGCTGGTATAACCTGGGTATCTTCTGTATATAATTATATATGTACAGCTGGTATAAGTTATACATCTTCTTCTATATAGTGATATGGAGCAGGCTGATATAACCTGGGTATCTTCTGTATATAATTATATATGTACAGCTGGTATAAGTTATACATCTTCTTGTATATAGTGATATGGAGCATGCTGGTATAACCTGGGTATCTTCTGTATATAATTATATATGTACAGCTGGTATAAGTTATATATATTCTTGTATATAGTGATATAGAGCATGCTGGTATAACCTGGGTATCTTCTGTATATAATTATATATGTACAGCTGGTATAAGTTATACATCTTCTTGTATATAGTGATATGGAGCATGCTGGTATAACCTGGGTATCTTCTGTATATAATTATATATGTACAGCTGGTATAAGTTATATATCTTCTTGTATATAGTGATATAGAGCATGCTGGTATAACCTGGGTATCTTCTGTATATAATTATATATGTACCGCTGGTATAAGTTATACATCTTGTATATAGTGACATGGAGCATGCTGGTATAACCTGGGTATCTTCTGTATATAATTATATATGTACCGCTGGTATAAGTTATACATCTTGTATATAGTGACATGGAGCATGCTGGTATAACCTGGGTATCTTCCGTATATAATTATATATGTACAGCTGGTATAAGTTAGACATATTCTTGTATATAGTGATATGGAGCATGCTGGTATAACCTGGGCATCTTCTATATATGTAACAGCTGGTGTAAGTTAAGCTTTTTTTATATGACAACATGTTTAATATAGTCAGATATCAACTCCTCCGGCCTTAAAAAAATAAATAAAATATGATCACAGCAAGCATCTTGTCGTTTCGTACATAAATATAATTTAGGAAAAACAGCGTCTGTTCGTTTTCGCCAGCAGTCACACATCTGAAAATTTTGGAAGCTTCAAGCTTCATTTACATATGTTTCAAGAGCAAACGCCACAGCAGGAGATGTATGTTCTGCAGTCGACTCCAATCTCTGCAGAGCTGAGGTCACTGTCAATCAACCACTTTCTTTAATTGTCTGAACTACAAATAGACGTCTCCAAGAGTTCTAGGGACCGAGCCAGAATCACACTTCTCCCCAGCGAAACTTTGCTCCAGTACCAAATGAAAGCAATTTACGTAATTTGCCGTCAACGCCAGTCAAGTTAGATGCAATGTTTATTAGTTCCGCATCTATATTCAAGAAACAACATATTCCCCGGGAACATAGTTAGAAATAATTCACCCAATGTAGGTTCCTCCGATCCCCGTATAAGATGGCGGTTTGCATAGGGTTGGGATGCATTAAGCTGTGGCTCAGATTTCCTTTGGACAAATCAAATGCTAAAAATTTTGCAAACAATTTTTAGCCGTCCTATTCCATGAGCATGCATTTCAACAGATCTAGTCATATTAACTCATATTTATGGATGAACCTTCCGATATTTGGCTATGAGATTTACTCATGGTTATGTGAATCGGGACTAATTATAGACCAAGTATATTCAATAGTAAAGTGTCCCCTCCACCCAGGGATGAAAGTCTTGCTGCAAATGGTGGACTATGTAGTATTTAACTTCCAACTTTGGTCATCTTCTGACACGTCAGCAGGCAACGTTGGTGGGCAATGGCAATACAGGAACTTCCATCGATTTTCAAAATCAGTATAGAATATAGTAGATTGTGTAGTATTATAGGAAAACTCCAACTTTGGTTTTCTTCTGACCTGTCATAGACATAAATCAGAAGGCTAGATTGTTGGGCATTGGTACTATGGTTCCTCCAACATTTTTCTGTGGTGAAACCCCTTGAACTTTGGTTGGAGATCTCCAAACCTTGGAACATGTTTTCTAGAATCTGGCCAAGTTCTTTGAAGGACAAAGCAGTCATATCAAAGAAATGTAATTAGACCACATGGTTACAACGACCTGACCAATCTCACCACGACCATATCCTATAATGGAAAATTAATTATTCTACTCATACATGCGACCATGACCTGAACACGGTCTTCAGAAACGACATCCCAACCAAACTAACTTCCTTAGCGTACTAATCCAAATCCTCTAAATTCATCAATCAGATAGTATACCAACGAACAAGGCCAATTTTACCATTACACTCGGCAACGCCACCAAGGTCATAGGAATTTGATGTTTACTGAACTGAGGTAATCAAAATTTACGGCAGACCCAAGTTGACCAAATCTGATGGAGCATTTCATAACAAAATGGGGGCATCCTTCCTCTCGATTTAGCTGATCCATGGATTCAATAAGTTAGTTGATATGGTGAAAGGAAATCCTCAACATTTCGAGCTGACGTGTCCCAATGGTTGGTAGTCCTCTATATGGTGCCAAAATTAGTGCTTGGTTTGAATTGCACTGGCACTTGGTGGAATACCCTTACATATAATACATACATAATACATTTACAGATAATACGTTTATAACAAAGACATACATTAAAACAATGGGGAATACATTACTGGACAGATGCAAACATAATATAAAGTACATACAAGAGGCATGAGAGCGCTGCCCACATGAGCTTACAATCCATAATCATAGAAAATTTCTTAGTGTAGTGGGATAGCCTTATCTAACACAGGTTTATACTTCTCCAATAAGTACTGCAGCACCTACTGGCAGCTTTATTTTACAAGAGGGCCAATGGGGTCCTCAAGACAGAAGGTCTTGAATGTAGTTGGGACCTCTGCAAACTTAGGGACCACCAGGGTTGGGAAGGAAATTGTATAGACCTTCCTAAAATCCAGAGGGTTGACTGTATTTATATAAGAGGTTCTGAAACCTGGAAAACCGCCTTACCGTTTGTGGGTGTCTGGGAGGTGTTATTGAGGACGAGGTGATTATAATTTTGCGGATGGTCACCTAAAAGAAAATAGAATGTAATCTATAAATAAAACATCTTATTTTTGGATGATGATGTTGATGATGATTGGATGTTGTGAAGGTCATTACATAATAAAAGTCTTACTTATGTACTATTTTTGTTTTGTGCCTGTTACGTGTGTTGTTGGGTTGCGGAGCAAGCTCTGTCTCTTTCTGCGTCACACCAAACCTAGGTCTGGATTGGTAATCTAGTGACTCAGGCTGGCAACATTTTCAATTCTGTAGTTCTTTCCAAGATTTGCTCTTAGTCATTCTCCAAGAAGAATTGGAAGAAATGGCTACTGTTAACTCAATCCAGAAGGAGTCTTTAAACATTGACTGGAGTATTAGATAACTATTGCTACCTTTCCGTAGACACGTCTGTTTTGCATTTTTTGGACCTCATCAGCACGAAGGAAGGAATTGGTGAACTATGTGAGTTGCTGAGGGAAACTCCTATACACATTAAAAATTGTTGGTTGATTTTGCCAAAATTGCTCAGATCTCCCAAAATATACACAGGATCACCAATTAAAACCCATACGGATCAGGTTCACCAGAATACAACGCAAAGGTCATGAGTCGTAATCTCTACCATACCAAGAACATCAGAATACGTCTTATTCTCAACTAGACAAAGATCTTCAATGGAACGCAAGGAACAAGTTCATTTGAAACCATTGTCATTTCAACCTCAACATGTTCTTCAGAGATGATAGATCCATCAACCCAACCGGACTTCACTAGAATATATGGTGATCACTAAAAATGTAAAGTCATCACTCCCTCAACATTCCCACCCAACTCTGATGAGGCCCACAAGACAGAAACAGATCAAGCTCATAATCTATAAAGGGATTTTCCAGCAAAAGGCTGGTTAAACACTGATAAAAGTCAGATTGGTGGGTTTTGAGCAGAATAAAGGGTCCTAGGTTATGTTCTTGTAGGCCACTCGAATGGTTGGGAGCTAAGCAAAGCTAGAAGAGGAAGCATTGTGGTGGTCTTCACTAATAACATGGAACAAGAACTTCAGAAGAGGAAGCATTGTGGTGGTCTCCACTAATAACATGGAACAAGAACTTCAGAAGAGGAAGCATTGTGGTGGTCTCCACTAATAACATGGAACAAGAACTTCAGAAGAGGAAGCGTTGTGGTGGTCTTCACTAATAACATGGAACAAGAACTTCAGAAGAGGAAGCATTGTTGTGGTCTGCCCTAATAACATGGAACAAGAACTTCAGAAGAGGAAGCATTGTGGTGGTCTTCACTAATAACATGGAACAAGAACTTCAGAAGAGGAAGCATTGTGGTGGTCTCCCCTAATAACATGGAACAAGAACTTCAGAAGAGGAAGCATTGTTGTGGTCTTCACTAATAACATGGAACAAGAACTTCAGAAGAGGAAGCATTGTGGTGGTCTCCCCTAATAACATGGAACAAGAACTTCAGAAGAGGAAGCATTGTGGTGGTCTTCACTAATAACATGGAACAAGAACTTCAGAAGAGGAAGCATTGTGGTGGTCTTCACTAATAGCATGGAACAAGAACTTCAGAAGAGGAAGCATTGTGGTGGTCTTCACTAATAACATGGAACTTCTTGTTCCAGCTTATAGACCCACACAATCTTAGTTCGATCACGTCTTCTACTGGTAAACCCCTTTAAATTATATTTTACACTAATGTCATAAAAGTGAACATCCGATAGTCTGGCACCCATCTGGAATTTTAACCCTTACACTAATTCTAACACTTTCAACAAAATAGTAAACTTCCCATATTTAGGAACATTTTGAGACAGCAAAAAGTTCTGGACTATTAGAAACTTTTTAGAACCATCATATTGCATAATTTTATGATCTTGCATTCTCCACAGTAGTCCATGCCCCAAAACTGGGCAAATTTGATACACACGACCCAGTTAGCACTATCACGGCAGCCATTTTGGTTGGCACCTAACAAACTAAGTTATAGTTAAGAATAAGAGAATAGATATGCGACCAGTAATGGTTGCCATCGCTTTAAAGTCCCCATAGATGGCTGTTCTCTTCCTCTAATCGTTGGTTCGTTAGAAGGTAATAATTAAAAGTCAAACATAAATATTACCTCCTCTTCCTTGGCACAGAAGACACTGGAATAAATGTAGATACTAATTGCCATTGTTTGACTGAATTACAACCTGCAGGCCTATAATTTTTGGGAAATTAGCCGTCAGGAGAAGGAGCTTCCCGAGAACGGGAGGAACCAGGGAGTTTTATTGGGGCTTTTTAGAAGAGATAATCAAGTCATTCATTACCCTGGGAGACACGGAGCGGCTCACCTTATCTGTCATCAGACTTGACAAAGGGTTTTACGTCCCTTGGTAATGAATCATGATCTGTGTACTGTACAAATGCACAGTTTGAGCTCGGGAATGCAAATATGACCTTTTATGTCGGAAGCAGCGGGTTTTAATACAAGACGCAGGCCCGGCCGACTCTATTATCTGAAATGGCTCATTTGTTCACAGATAATAAACTCTAAAGTTTTACAGATGAAGGAATATAAAAAAAGTGGTTATGGATTAGGGTTCAGGAAAGGGTTAAGGTTAGGGTTAAGGTTAGGGTTTAGGTTATGGTTAAGGATAGGCTTAAGGTAAGGGTTGAAATTGGGGGTTAAGGTTAGGGTTAAGGTTGGGGTTAGGGTTAAGATTAGGGTTAAGGATAGGATTAGGGTTACAGTTGAAGTTAGGTCTAAGGTTAAGATTGAGGTTGAGGTCAGGGTTAAGATAAGGGTTGAGGTCAGGATTTAGGTTAGGGTTAAGATTAGGGCTGAGGTTAGGGTTAAAATTATGGTTGAGGTCAGGGTTAAGATTAGGGTTGAGGTCAGGGTTAAGATAAGGGTTGAGGTCAGGATTTAGGTCAGCGTTGAGATAAGGGTTGAGGTCAGGATTTAGGTTAGGTTTAAGATTAGGGTTGTGGTTAGGGTTAAAATTAGGGTTGAGGTCAGGATTTAGGTCAGCGTTAAGATAAGGGTTGAGGTCAGGATTTAGGTTAGGTTTAGGATTATGGTTGTGGTTAGGGTTAAAATTAGGGTTGAGGTCAGGTTTAAGATAAGGCGTGAGGTCAGGATTTAGGTTAGGGTTAAGATTGGGGTTGAGGTCAGGGTTAAGATTAGGGTTGAGGTCAAGGTTAAGATTAGGGATGAGGTCATGGTATAAAGGGTTTTTCCTCATTTTATGTCAATAAAGCTAAACTTTATATGATCGAAAGTCCAGTAACTTTCTAATATACTTTGTTATTTTAATTCTCCACCCTTTTTAAAATCTCTGCTTGCTCAGTGAATGGAAACGTTCTTGTTTACTGGAGGCCAAAACCTGTCCTAATGATGTTCAAACGACACAGCTGCAGGGCTTGTTACAGTGTGTCAGAGATTTCTCTTTTTTCATGAGTTGCGCAGGACTAGATCTGGAAAAGTTTTGAGCCTATAGGAGGTGAAAAGGAACGTTTCCTGGAAGTCAGGGCTAAAATGGGCTATGCCATTACTCTATGATCAATACACCCTATATGGTCAGACTCCACCCACTTTGCTGAAGCTCCACCCACCGATTGCCCCCTAAAAATCAAGATTGCCCTCCAAGACCTGACTGTTCTCTGTATTCATTTCTCCTAGAAGAAATAACATATCTTTCTTCATAGGCTAAGCAGAAAATGCCTATCCGACACCGATGAGCACAAATAATGGTGAAACAGTCTGTATCTACCAGGATGTAAATCAGGGCAAAGACCAGAGACTGAGATACTGAACCGCCACTTATCAACTTTTCTAACATGTCTGATTGATGAAAACCATTCGTACAAGGCCCGAGTTTTTGGCCTGACCCAGTTATCATAGTGAGAACAGAGTCTTGTAGTAGAGGGACATTATTGTCCGGTTGTCCTTCATTTGGGACCGCCGTCAATTAGCTACAAAGAGCATTTATTCAATAAGAACTGTCCAGTGGCCGGCACAGTATTGCACCGACCATGGTTTTGGTTGCCCGTGTATACCCGCCTCGTTTTGCCCTTCATTGTCGGATTTTCAAGCTATAGAGTGAACGGTTACATTGAGTCATATTTGAAATGATACGGCACCTCATCTATTATAAACGCCATGGTAAACACAATACGGATTATATCCCTGCACATCCATTCATGTGCGACCATCAACGAGAAGACCTTGATGTATCCACTAATGAATGTTCTCCGGCGTCTCCTGATCTCCGGGGATAATTCTGTCACTGTGATTAAAACCACTCTGAGCTCCCAGCCTTGTTTACTGAAGTTATGATCTTTGAATGTGTCGCAATGTTCTGTGTCTTACGGACGCCATCGCTCAGCTGTGTCAGCCGCATTCTGGATTTATGAGGGTAGGAGGAATGCACGACACAGGCTTTTTCATTTACGGAAGCCAGGACAAGGGTATACTGTATATACTGCATTGTATGGGGACAGGGTCAGTCTTAGGTTGGATGGTGGCAGCTGCCGTGCTTTCCATTGATACAACTCCTTCTTGGTGCAGCATTTACACTATACAAAAAAATATACCATAAAGTACCCAAATAATACAATCTATAAATAAATATACCTCAAAGTACCAAAATAATACAATCTATAAATAAATATACCACAAAGTACCCAAATAATACAATCTATAAATAAATATACCACAAAGTACCCAAATAATACAATCTATAAATAAATATACCACAAAGTACCCAAATAATACAATCTATAAATAAATATACCACAAAGTACCCAAATAATACAATCTATAAATAAATATACCACAAAGTACCCAAATAATATAATCTATAAATAAATATACCATAAAGTACCCAAATAACGCTGTGTATAAATAAATAAATATACCATAAAGTACCCAAATAATACAATCTATAAATAAATATACCATAAAGTACCCAAATAATACAATCTATAAATAAATATACCACAAAGTACCCAAATAATACAATCTATAAATAAATATACCATAAAGTACCCAAATAACGCTGTGTATAAATAAATAAATATACCATAAAGTACCCAAATAATACAATCTATAAATAAATATAACGTAAAGTACCCAAATAATACAATCTATAAATAAATATACCATAAAGTACCCAAATAACACGGTCTATAAATAAATATACCATAAAGTACCCAAATAACACGGTCTATAAATAAATATACCATAAAGTACCCAAATAATACAATCTATAAATAAATATAATGTAAAGTACCCAAATAATACAATCTATAAATAAATATACCATAAAGTACCAAAATAATACAATCTATAAATAAATATACCACAAAGTACCCAAATAATACAATCTATAAATAAATATACCACAAAGTACCCAAATAATACAATCTATAAATAAATATACCACAAAGTACCCAAATAATACAATCTATAAATAAATATACCACAAAGTACCCAAATAATATAATCTATAAATAAATATACCATAAAGTACCCAAATAACGCTGTGTATAAATAAATAAATATACCATAAAGTACCCAAATAATACAATCTATAAATAAATATACCATAAAGTACCCAAATAACACTGTCTATAAATAAATATACCATAAAGTACCCAAATAACACGGTCTATAAATAAATATACCATAAATTACCCAAATAATACAATCTATAAATAAATATACCATAAAGTACCCAAATAACACGGTCTATAAATAAATATACCATAAAGTACCCAAATAATACAATCTATAAATAAATATACCATAAAGTACCCAAATAACACGGTCTATAAATAAATATACCATAAAGTACCCAAATAATACAATCTATAAATAAATATACCATAAAGTACCCAAATAACACAGTCTATAAATAAATATAACGTAAAATGCCTAATAAATGGGAATGTAGCTTCATCTTGTGCCGCAGCCCTTCCATAAATTCGGGCACCGATAATGAGATCATGGGTGCAAGAATCAGGGCAATTGGTGCGCCCTTCAGTAGTGACGCGCCCTGACAACCACCCTGGGCGCACTGCCCTAGGGTCGGCACTGTATGGGGATACCAGCACCCTCGGAAGGTAAAATACCTGGCGCCCATAGACGTGACAATAACAACTAAAGGGATTTTCGGTTTTATGTATTTTATCATCATATAATGTAAAGTTCTGCAACTTTCTAGTAGACATTGCGTTTCAATTCGTCAAAATTTTCAAGATCACTGCTTGATGTCAGTTAATGGGACCATTCTTGGGACCATCAATGGGACGATAATCTGTATGAACCACAAAAACTGACAGCTGAGGGATTGTTGCAAATGTTGTCCAGTCCTTGTAGATGTTGGGTGTTTGAATCCTCTCAGAGTGTCTTTGGTCTATTGGCTTCAGTAATGAACATGGACAAGTGAAGTGTTGGGTGATATTCCGGGGACTGCACCTTCTCCCCCTCCTCATGTATAATAAAGACTGTACAGTCGGAGGGCAGGAGGGGCGCAGACGATTTGTAACGTCCTGATTCCGCCCATTTGAATAAATGTTTTGCTTTTTAAGAGTAGTTATTAGTGAGGGGAGGGCAGAGCTGTGACTGTGATGTATCTCCGGCTCCGCCATGAATATAAGAAGCTTCTACCGTCCTACACAGCGGAAGATATAAAGCAAGACATGGATGGACAACAGAAAGGATCCCCAAAAGATCTGCACATTTGTTTCCTAAAATACTCTGTGCTGCTGGGAGGACCCGTCACCTCCCACTACGTAGCTCTCAGAATATGACCTTCCTCAAGATTAGCTCACTCTTCTTCTGAAATACTCTGTTCTTCTAGGGAGACCTGCTCCTCTATTATGAAACTCTCAATCTGTGATGTCCCATACAATCAGCACATTCATATCCTAAAATACTCTGTACTCCTCTATGTGACTTTCAGTCTCTGACTTCCCTCAAGATCAGAAAACTCTCCTGAAATACTATGTGCTGCTGTAGACTCTGCTTCTTCTGGTATGTAACTTTAAGTTAGTTACTCTTCACAAGATCAGCACACTCGGTGCTGCTGTAGACTCTGCTCCTTCTGGTATGTAACTTTAAGTTAGTTACTTTTCACAAGATCAGCACACTCCTCTCCTGACATACTTTGTGCTGCTGGTAGCCCCATCTATGTACAATTCTTCATGATTTTCTTAGTAGATCATCTGTAGAATTACAATCAGCTCCAGGCCGCTACACATGCCAGGAATCCTTATCTAACCCGATTTCCTTTTCTTTAAGAGACGGTTACATTTCTAACTTCTGTCTTATCTGCGGCATCTGAAATATTAAACGAGTGAACGCAGAGTGACAGGGATTCTTCACGCCGTTATCTCGCCCAATAGTCGTGGAAACATTTAGAGATAAAACACAAATAAGACCAAATAGCTGCGAATATTAATGAAGACGTCACAAAGGGATAAAGGAAAGGCCGCGGCGTCTGACTGGTCCCTGCGGTGAGCGCGCCTTTTTTGGTGGTTTTGATCTCAGGGCCTTTTGTTCGGGTGGCGTCTTTGTCAGTCAGTGCTCCACGCAACTACTGAAATTCTACGAAATTAACTTAAAGAGCTTATCTTCCTGCACTATCACCCTGAAGTACCCCTCTTGTCTGTGCTTTTAAAGGGGACATTCCCTCACAACGTATCCACCTGGGAGTAGTTGTGTTCTCTAAGGCATAAGTCTGCTGTTTACCATTAAATACCAACTTACAAGTGACATATATAATGAATCTACGTAAAAAGTGGCAGAGTCAGTGTGTACATATTACTTATCCTGTACTGATCCTGAGTTATATCCTGTATTATACTCCAGAGCTGCACTCACTATTCTGCTGGTGAAGTCACTGTAATAAGTATATTACATTACTTATCCTGTACTGATCCTGAGTTACATCCTGTATTATACTCCAGAGCTGCACTCACTATTCTGCTGGTGGAGTCACTGTGTACATACATGACATTACTTATCCTGTACTGATCCTGGGTTATATCCTGTATTATACTCCAGAGCTGTACTCACTATTCTGCTGGTGGAGTCACTGTGTACATACATTACATTACTTATCCTGTACTGATCCTGAGCTACATCCTGTATTATACTCCAGAGCTGCACTCACTATTCTGCTGGTGGAGTCACTGTACATACATTATATTACTTATCCTGTACTGATCCTGAGTTATATCCTGTATTATACTCCAGAGCTGCACTCACTATTCTGCTGGTGGAGTCACTGTGTACATACATTACATTACTTATCCTGTACTGATCCTGAGTTATATCCTGTATTATACTCCAGAGCTGCACTCACTATTCTGCTGGTGGTGTCACTGTGTACATACATTACATTACTTATCCTGTACTGATCCTGAGTTACATCCTGTATTATACTCCAGAGCTGCACTCACTATTCTGCTGGTGGAGTCACTGTGTACATACATTACATTACTTATCCTATACTGATCCTGAGTTACATCCTGTATTATACTCCAGAGCTGCACTCACTATTCTGCTGGTGGAGTCACTGTGTACATACATTACTTATCCTGTACTGATCCTGAGTTATATCCTATATTATACTCCAGAGCTGCACTCACTATTCTGCTGGTGGAGTCACTGTGTACATACCTTACATTACTTATCCTGTACTGATAATGAGTTACATCCTGCATTATACTCCAATCACATGCAGAGCTGCAGTCACAGGTCTGTAGGCATTGATCATAAAGGGGAATGTTTCTGGTTTCAAGTAAATAAAGCGAAATCACTGTATAATAAAAACGTTATGCACGTTTCTTATATCACTTGTGTTTCCATTCCTCACCATTCAAGACCTCTGCTTGCTGTCACTGAATGTCAACATTCTTGTTTCCATCCAGAGGCTGTGCAAAAAAAACCTGTACAGACCTAATACTTCTAACACCAGGTGGTTTGTTGCATTTCTATCTAGTCTAGACAATGTAATACTGCAGCTCTCGGTGTGTCTGGAGTATAAGATAGTTGCAGAGATGTTAATGCAGCTCTGGTATGTATTTGCAGTATGAGATATGATGTGACAGCAAAATTGTTAATACAGCTCCGGATGTTACCGGAGTACAAGAGATGGTGCAACAGAATTATTGTTAATACAGCTTTTGATGTGGCTGCAGCATAAGACATGTCGTTACAGCAGGATTGTAAATGCAGCTGTCCCGGAAACGCTCCCCGTTTGCATAAATCTGTGTATTGCCCTTTAAAACCCATAACAGAGAGTTTACGTAAAAACCTAACATCTCGTTTAGCAGTTACGCGCTGCTGTAAACCTTTTTCTTTCCCTGTGCCAAATAAATCCGGGTTAAGCCGCTAACATCCTATTATTATCCTAAAGTAATCCCATAAAATGTATTCCGGTATAGATGAGACGCAGAAGCGAAGTCCGCGAGGCTGCGCTGTACTTAATTGGTGAAACTGATAGCGTTCGGATTACTGTGGGGCTTACACTCGCTGAAACAATGGGAAATATAAGTGACATTACAGAGGATTAGATAGAAATGCAGTAATAATCACAAAAATAATGATGCCTGGCAACCAATCGGATTTCAAAGGATTGCAACCAGTCAGATTCCAGCTCTCAATTTGGAAACAAAGTTTAAAGAATGAATTGGAGACTCCGATTGGTTGCCAAGCATCCCGTATGAAAAGGGAAACAATTACAACCAATCAGTTTACAAGTGTTAACCCCCAACCAGACCCTAAGGGTTGGCAACCAATCATCTTCCAGCTCACAGTTCGCAAGCAAAGGTTAGAGATTGAAAAGAAAAATCTAATTCCAAGTACAGATAACCAATCAGATTTCAAGTAATGGTAGCCAATCAGATTTTATCCCAAGAAAAGAGGGAGTCGCGCATGCCCGATCCCATACATGACCATGTCTTATTTTCTGTAGGACAGGAACACAATACGCACAGAAAGGAGGATGGGGCCAGTCTAACGTGGGGCCCCTCTATTCCCCAGGCTCCATATTAGTCCCAGGGCTGTCTCTATGTTACATACACTCTTGGTTTTAGCTTACGCATCTCCACAGTGATAATGTAATATGAAGGCTCAACAGCGCCCCCATCTAAGAATGGCCTTAAAGAACATTACACTCATTATTTCTAAAAACGTAGATCTGTTCTGCAATAAGTTTTTATATTACTCATTTTCCAACGCTCTCTGAAGAAAGCTTTTAGTCATGTTGTAATATGGCCGGGGTATCGACGACGTTCGATTCTTCATGAGCACTGAAAGGGGAGGGTGAAATCTGCCCAGACGCGTGTTTAGCCGGAGAAGATGACATGTTATTACTGAATTTGCATTGAGGTTTGATAGCAGCAATCTAATCTAAAATTATAATGCAGAATGACTCTCGTCGTTCCACGTCCCCTCAGAAACGTAATCGTGTCCCGTGTTACCCCCAACCTGCAGAGGTCGCCGTCCGTACATTTATCATGAGATCGCCCTGAGCTTGAAGCTATCACATACACAACCAACGTAAATATTAGGGTGGTCAACATGACCCTACTGTTAGGAATAATTGTGTGAGGACCGCCCTGACCACTCACATGCACCGTCTTTGGATGATGGGTGTACCACCGTCTCCCCGGTGGCCACCATTATGCTGCATATATGTGACTAAAGTTGCACCATAGTAGCCGCCAGTAGGGGGAGCATTGAGTTAAGAAAACAAAAACAACATCTAAAACCAAGCACATTATGACTTCCATTTTTAAGCTTTAAAGGGTACGGAAAAAAATTATATTGCGTGTAGTCACATAAACATAGTAATATAGACAAATTTTGCCCACTACTCCACTCCCTCATCAAAAAGAATAGCACCACTACTCAATGATGTATGACAAGGGGTGGAGCTGTGACTACCTCTACTTCATATTCATGAAAAACTGTTCAAACCGTTGCCAGGGTAGAACAAGGTGGGTGAATCTGTCAACCGCCTGATCAAAATAAAAAATGACTGAACATAAAAGCCAAGGAGAAACGAATGATGTCATTGGGGCATTCCGCAGATTGGATGGGACCTCCCCTTTAAGTCCATGTGATTGGTTCGCAAAATGGCGGCCCCCGCTGTATACAGGTAAGAGAAGTATTGAGACGGAACTTCTTTTTAGTTTAACAGAACGCCATGCCAAGCTGTAAAATGGGTATTTATGTCAATTGATGGGCACCTCTTAAAGTGACAGACACCTAGTATTTCATCAAGGGTTCAGTGTCTTTACGTGTACTGTAACGGCATATTTGTACAATAACATTGATACAGATGGAGCCGTAAGAAGCTGCGTAAGAAGCCATGCCAAGCTGTAAAATGGGTATATATCAATTGATGGGCACCTCTTAAAGTGACAGACACCTAGTATTTCATCAAGGGTTCAGTGTCTTTACGTGTACTGTAACGGCATATTTGTACAATAACATTGATACAGATGGAGCCGTAAGAACAATGGGATGTTCATGGTCTCACATTCGCCCTCAAGGGTCCTTAAAGGTCAGGGAACTTGCGTGACGTTGACCGTTTTCTGCAATGTCAAGTGCAAATGCAGAGAACTGGTGTAACAAGTATGTTCTGCCTACAAGCCGCAGAGATGTGGCCCTTCAATAGTCTTTTATCAGGAGTGACAAACCCTCAGGGCATCGCTGGCAGGTTCTGAAGCTGAAATGACGCAGGTTTCGGGGAATGTGGCCTGGAGGACAGAACAGGGTGATATTTACTGACGAGTTCAAAAACATCAAAACAAAAACGTTGGGTCCCTCCAAGATCTGAACTTTAGATGTTTCTTCTAGAAGTTCAATCTGATGGTTTTGCAATGAGCTGTCAAGACCAGTCATGTAGTGATCAATTAAAGGACTGTCTAAGATCGGGGTGGGGTGGGGACTCTTGTGTAAGGGTATGTTCACACACTGTGTCTTCAGGGGTAATTCAGGGCGTAAACGCCCTGAAATACGCCTAAAAAAAACGGTAGCTGAACGCCTACAATCATCTGCTCATTTAAATCAATGGGAAAAACAGCATTTAGTTCATACAGGACGTCTTATTACGCCGCTGTTTTAAAAAAATGGCGCGTAAAAAGACGCTCCGTAAAAAGAAGGAGAATATCACCTCTTGAGGCGTTTTTTGGAGCTGATTTTTCATTGAACACTATGAAAAACGTCCCAAAAGTAGCTTCAAACTAGAAGTTCCATTTTCAGCTTCAAAAACAGCTGAAAATCAGAGGCCGTTTTCTCCGACTTTGACTTTGCATGTGAACATACCCTATAGGTACAGCGCTGTTTTCAGAGGGAACAGCCTCTGATTTTCCGCCGTTTTTTAGTGGCGTTTTTTCTTGACGTTTTTTTAAACAGTTTTTCCATTGGCACCATGAAAAACGGCTCCAAAAACGGCTCAAGAAGTGACACGCTCCTTTTTACGGGACGTTTTTTTACGTGCCATTTTTTTAGACGGCAGAATAAAAGAAACACCCAGTCTGAACGAAACACAGTTTTTCCATTGAATTCAATGGGCAGATGTTTGTAGGCGTTTAGATAGGATTTTTTCAGGTGTTTTTCCCAGGCGTTTTTTCCTCCCGAAATACACCTGAAAACTCTGCGTGTGAACATAAAAGTTCAAAAACAGCCAGGGTCTCGGACATTCCCTCACCCAAAATACTATACGACCTGCTGAGGCTTAGCAAGGTATCTTTCATCCTAGTGTCCTGGCTGCCACCTATGAATTACTTATCATAGTAGCTCTGGATTGGATAGATTCCCCAAAAGGTGAAGCCACAGCGTTTGTATGGGGGTAAAGAACCTAAAGGGTACACCGACCTCTCCAAGGTCATATACGGTAGACAAAGTCCAGATTTAACTTCTTCTGCTATGTTATTGGGGCCAGGGATCAGGACTACATTCGGGGTGGACTGTGAGCTCGAAAAACTAAACATCCCCTCCTAAATGGCTGGTTGATGTTTATAAATGCCACCTTACCCCCATTCACATCTCACCCTTTCTTGCCCTTTGAAGCTGACTTTTTCTAACATGGGATATTCCCATCACCCTCTGAAAGTTTTTGGGTGCCGTTTTGGGGTCACCATTGTAGCATCACTATCTGTGTCTTAGTGACATAGTGGACAAGCACTAGGCCTATGGGGGAGAAGGCAGAGGTTGCAGAAACACTGGGCTCTGGTCAGAGGGGGGGGGGTAACAAGTAAACATGGGGCCTCAGACTAAAACGTGGAATGGAGCCCCACCTCACCATGACCCCCTTCAACAGAAAGTGGGTTCAGGTATAATATTAGTATTATTATGATTACATTGGTCTTCAATGTGTCCGTTCCTTGACTTCCATAATCCCGTGATTGGTTATTGCACCCCAACACTCACTGCAGGTGGGCCCCATTGGCTGCCAGGCCCCGTAGATGCCTCCTACTCTGGTAGTTGTACCCTTGCCCCTGGTGCCTTATGGTTGGGAGACTCTGGTATAGGTTTTGCATTATGGCCCAGGATCTTCAACCCCCGTGGCGTACCTCAGCTGAGACACAACTGACCGTGTCCACACAGTTCCTGTCCTCTTTTACTATAGTCCAACGTCCTTTCATTGACTTCCAACTAATTCCGTATGTTTTCACCATCGCCCTTCAATGTCATCTCCCTTCTAAATTAAGCTCGTCTAATTGGCTACAGTTTTAACACAGCTTAAATTCTTAATTTCCCGTGTCGCTACATTGATAGACTTTGAACTACTTCTAGGTCCATAGGGTTTATCGTTGAAAGTTGTTAAATTGTATTTTGCCTCCTACATTGTGTTTAACCCAGAATTTATATCATATCAGCATTTCCGAGAGTTCTCAAATTCTCCAAAAACAAAATCTATTAAGGAGATTTCATGCGGGGGCTCCACCTCTGGGAGCCAATCTTAAGTATATTCTGAATACCAATTCCCTAATATAACATTATTGGTTGCCGGATTATTCTAATAAGAAAAAAACAATCAAAAACTTTCACAAGGCTCCTCTGTAAGTAGGTATGAACGTGACTGTGTCTGATCTCACTGGTTCCAGCCCCCAAAATGGTCTCCTCAAGTGAAATGAATGGAATGGAAAGCTAGAGAATCAATAATTATTCCAGTCCTCAGAGAATTAATGTAACGGCAGCACCCTGCGCTCGCCGGTGTATTACCTCTCCCAGTAGGTACAGCTGTCAGATTACCTCTAATTCTGTTGTGTCCGTGGTGGCTGACCGCCGCCATGCCGTACTTCCCGGCAGCTGCGACAGCAGGACATTAGGAACTAGTCGGCTCTCGAGGCTGCTTCCGCCTGTTTCTATGGTGTGTGCGCGCGCGCTCGTCCCCAGCCTTAAAAGGCCAGCGCGTGCCCCAACCAAAATATTCCCTAACGTTACGTGTCATCTGCCACGTCTGCTGTCATCTGCCACATCTGGTATCATCTGCCACGCCAAGCACCTGCCATCACCTGTGCCACATGTCTGCTACTCCGAGCATCTGCCTGAACATCCACCCAGGTACTCATACCTTAGAGACTGTTATTGGCCAGCTGCTACTCCGCTACGGCAGAGCGGTCTAGTGGGTCCACATACCCCACAGGCGTGACAGGTACTCACTATACGGTTCCTAGATGTCCACACTGTCTTGCACCTGCATTTCCTTCTGCTGCCGGTGTGGCTGGGTCTGCCCATAGGGCGGCATGCGCTCACTTCCTGCATCTTATAGGGCCAGTGAGTGCTCCCAAATCCAACCCCAGTCTATCCATCAATTACCAGGAATATTAGTTTACTTCACTGGACACACCCGGCCTGAGCAACTTTGGTGCAACTTTAGTTGTGTCCTGCAAAAGTTCTAGTCCGCATCTGCTATCTGTTACCCGTCTTCATCAAGCTCTTTGTTATCAGCCTGTATCCATCTATCCACTACCAGCCTGTATACAGCTCTCTGTTATCAGCCTGCATCCAGCTATCCGCTTCCAGCCTGTATCCACCTAGCCGCTACAGCCTGTCAGTCGACATCCCACTGCCAGTGACGAGCCTGAGGATTCCTGCCTATTACGGACGGTGTCTTCTGGTCCTCAAGAAGTGACATGCATTTTTTAAAACGGTCGCGTAAAAAAACGGCCCGTCGGAACAGAACGCCATTTTTCCCATTGAAATCAATGGGCAGATGTTTGGAGGTGTTCTGCTTCCGATCTTTCGGACGTTTATCGCCCGTTTACAGCCCGAAAAAAGGGCGAAAATAAGCCGTGTGAACATATCCTATCTGTGATCATGACCACCAAGCATATGAAGAATGGATGCAATGGTGAGGACGCTAAAAATAGAGGAAAGGGAAGGAACATCAGAAGGAAATCAATGGTGGGTAGACCAATCAAAGTTGACACATTTTTGTAAAAAATAAATGAGAATTTTTTTTACATTTACCTAATATTTTAGAAAGTTTTACATGGAGGAAGAGAAAAAAAAAATACATATTTAATGTGGTGGCCTTTTAAATCATATTCAGAATATAACCCAATACATATATTAAAAGCCTTGTTAAACCATCCACGATGGGCAGAAATACATTGAGTTGATCACATAACCTGTACAATTTCATTATGGCAGCAGACGTGCCTTCTCGTGGCAATAACTCATTGATATATTGAATTTCATTTATTTTCCAGAACGCTTGAAATGAGTAATTGGACGAGACTCATCTCATTATAGAATCTGGCATTGTATCGCTATGAATCGCTCCTCTTGTTACATTATGTTCCGGGCTTTTTTTTTTTTTTTTTAGCGAGTATTAACATAACCGTTTAATTGTGAATGATTCATAAAATTTGGGATATTTCCCATAACACATTAGGAAATACAAGCATTGGTCTACAGAATTGCGATAATTTACAAAGGGCTTTTAGACAGCAGACAGGTACTGAGCACAAAGCCAAAATTCAGGATCTAACATCGTCCTGAAGAAGTGCAGAGGCATAAAGTCTCCTGCGTGTCCGTACTTACGACCTTGTACAAACCGTATAATGGAAGAAAAGGAAATTTGGCATAAAAACTGGGGGCTGGCAGCCATCGTCCTAGTGGTGGGTATCACTAGTACACCTCTAGCGTGGTAAGCAACGCAGGAGTGAGGAGATCCAATAATGTCACTTACTGCAGTGAAGAACATATTCAGACTGCGCTGACTAAACATTATTCTTATGATAGAAGACACTTTATTGAATAATAATTCTTGCTGGAGTTTCCCCATCTAAATTCTGTCCATCAACATACGTAGTGTCTGTGTATATATATATGTGAGTGGACGTATGAGTGTGTATGTATGTATGTATATATGCGTGTACATGTATATCTATGTGTGTATGTAGGTTTATATGTGTGTACATGTACGTATATCTATTTGTGTGTGTATGTATGTATGTATGTATATATGCGTGTACATGTATATCTATGTGTGTGTGTGTGTACATGTATATTGATGTGTGTGTATGTATGTTTATTTATATCTGTGTACATGTATATCTATGTGTGTATGTATGTGTGTGTGTACATGTACATATATCTATGTGTGTGTATGTATGTGTGTACATGTACACATATCTGTGTGTATGTAGTGTACATGTATATCTATCTATGTGTGTGTGTGTGTGTGTGTGTGTGTGTGTGTGTGTGTGTATGTATGTGTGTACATGTATATCTATGTGTGTATATGTGTACATGTATCTATGTGTGTATGTAGGTTTATATGTGTGTGTGTATGTTTGTATGTATGTATGTGTGTACATGTATATCTATGTGTGTATATGTATGTGTGTACATGTACATATATCTATGTGTGTATGTAGGTTTATATGTGTGTGTATGTTTGTATGTATGTGTGTACATGTATATCTATGTTTGTGAATGTATGTTTGTAGTATGTGTGTACATGTATATCTGTGTGTGTGTGTGCTTGTATGTATGTTTGTATGTATGTGTGTATGTTAACACACCTTTCAGCCATAACAGAACTGATTATCTTATTACAATGGTGTCTGACAAGAGGTGGGATATATTAGGCAGCAAGTGATCAGTCAGTACTTGAAATTTACGTGTTGGAAGCAAGAAAAATGGGCAAGTGTAAGGATCTGAGCGACTGTGACAAGGACCAAATTGTGATGACTAAACGACTGGGTCAAGGGATCTTCAAAATGGCCGGTCTTGTAGGGTGTTCCCGGTTTTGTGGGGTATTCCCGGTCTTGAGAGGTGTTCTCGGTCTTGTGGGGTGTTCCCGGTCTTGTGGGGTATTCCCGATCTTGTGGGGTTTTCCCGATCTTGTGGGGTGTTCCCGGTCTTGTAGGGTGTTCCCTGTCTTGTGGGGTATTCCCGATCTTGTGGGGTGTTCCCGGTCTTGTGGGGTGTTCCCGGTCTTGTGGGGTATTCCCTGACTTGTGGGGTTTTCCCAGTATGTAGTGGTTAGTACCTACCAAAAGTGCTCAGATGATGAACAACCGGTGACAGGGTCATGGGTGCACAAGGCTCATTGATGTGCGGAGGAGGGAAGGCTAGCCCGTCTGGACGATCCCAAAAATTGTCTACTGTAGCACAAATTACTGATAAAGTTACTGCTGGATATGTTAGAAAGGTGTTAGAACACACAGAACGTCGCAGCTTGCTGTATATGGGACTGTGTAACCGCAGATCGGTCAGAGCGCCCATGCTGAACCCCGTCCACCGCCAAAATAGGCTACAATGGGTACGTGGTCATCAGAACTGGAGCATGGAGCAATGGAAGAAGATGGCCTTGTCTGACAAAACTGTTTTACATCATGAACCTGTTTTAAATCATGTGGATGGCCGGGTTTGTGTGCGTTGCTTACCTGGGGCAGAGATGGCACCAGGATGCATTATGGGAAGAAGACTAAATAGACCTATTTCTATTTTTGCAGATGACACCAAGCTATGTAGTATTGTTCAGTCTATGGAAGATGTTCGTAAATTACAGGCTGATTTGAACACACTAAGTGTTTGGGCGTCCACTTGTCAATGGAGGTTTAATGTAGATTAATGTAAAGTTATGCATCAGGTTACCAACAACCTGCATGCATCATATGTCCTAGGAGGCGCTACACTGGGGGAGTCACTTGTTGAGAAGGATCTGGCTGTACTTGTAGATCATAAGCTAAATAACAGCATGCAGTGTCAATCAGCTGCTTCAAAGGCCAGCAGGATATTGTCGTGTATTAAAAGAGGCATGGACTCGCGGGACAGGGATGTAATATTACCACTTTACAAAGCATTAGTGAGGCCTCATCTAGAATATGCAGTCCAGTTCTGAGCTCCAGTTCATAGAAAGGATGAAAAAATACAAAGAAGAGCAATGAAGCTAATAAGGGGCGCGGAGGATCTAAGTTATGAGGAAAGATTAAAAGAATTAAACCTATTTAGCCTTGAAAAGAAACGACTAAGGGGGGACATGATTAACTTATATAAATATATTAATGTCACATATAAAAAATATGGTGAAATCCTGTTCCATGTAAAACCCCCTCAAAAAACAATGGGGCACTCCCTCCGTCTGGAGAAAAAAAGGTTCAACCTGCAGAGGCGACAAGGCTTCTTTACTGTGAGAACTGTGAATCTATGGAATAGTCACAGCAGGGACAGGAGACGCTGCAAAAAAGGCAAAAGATCATTTCCTAGAACAAAAAAATCTTAGCTCCTATGTGTAGAAATTTTTTACTTGCCTTTTCCCGTCCCTTGGTTGAACTTGATGGACATGTGTCTTTATTCAACCGTACGAACTATGTAAGATGGAGGCAGTGTGATGCTCTGGGCAATGTTCTGCTGGGACACCTTGTGTTCTGACATTCATGTGGATGTGAAACCTACCACCTACCTAAACATTGCTGCAGACAAGTACCCTCCCCCCCCTTTCATGGCAGCAGTATTCGATAATGGCAGTGCCCTCTTTCAGCAGGATAATGCCCCCGTCAAGATGTTGACTTGTCTCCAAATTCAATCTGATAGAGTATCTGTGGCATGTGCTGGAAAATTCTGATCATGGAGGCCGCACCTTACAATTTACAGGATCTGCTGCTAACGTCTTGGTGCCAGATACAGCAGGACACGTTATAATGTTATTGCTGATCGCTACAGTATGTATACAGTACAGTATGAATGTATATATTTTTGCATGAACGAGTGTGTAAGTACGTATGAATGTATATATTTATGTATGTGTGTATGTGTACATGAATCTTACATAGTTACATAGTTTGTACGGTTGAATAAAGACACATGTCCATCAAGTTCAATGAAGGGACAGGAAAAGGGAAGGGAAAAATTTCGACACATAGGAGCTAATATTTTTTGCAGCATCTCCTGTACATGAATAAGTGTGTGTATGTAAGTATATGCATAAACGAGTTTGTAAATATGTGTATATATTTATGTATGTGTGTAAGTATATATGAATAAGTGTGTGTATGTGTGTGTATGTATACATGAATAAGTGTGTGTATGTATAAATAAATAAATAAGTGTGTGTATGTATATATGAATAAGTGTGTGTATGTGTGATGTATACATGAATAAGTGTGTGCGTATGTATGTGTGTATGTATACATGAATAAGTGTGTATGTATATATAAATAAGTGTGTGTATGTGTGTGTGTGTGTGTGTATGTATTCATGAATAAGTGTGTGTATGTATAAATAAATAAGTGTGTGTATGTATATATGAATAAGTGTGTGTATGTGTGATGTATGCATGAATAAGTGTGTGCGTATGTATGTGTGTATGTATACATGAATAAGTGTGTATGTATATATAAATAAGTGTGTGTATGTGTGTGTGTGTGTGTGTGTGTATGTATTCATGAATAAGTGTGTGTATGTATAAATAAATAAATAAGTGTGTGTATGTATATATGAATAAGTGTGTGTATGTGTGATGTATGCATGAATAAGTGTGTGCGTATGTATGTGTGTATGTATACATGAATAAGTGTGTATGTATATATAAATAAGTGTGTGTATGTGTGTGTGTGTGTGTATACATGAATAAGTGTGTGTATGTATAAATAAATAAGTGTGTGTATGTATATATGAATAAGTGTGTGTATGTGTGATGTATGCATGAATAAGTGTGTGTATGTATGTCTGTGAAATATGGGCTTTGCTCTACTAGGAAAAGGGACTGATGTGAAGAATACATTGGTGCTATCAAAATAATGCAAAATAAAGAGAATAATATAATAATAATATTGATGTTGAAGATAATAATAGTATAATAATAATAATAATAATAATAATAATAATAAAAAAAATAATAGTATTAGTAGTAGTAATATTAAAAGTAGTAATAAAAATAATAATAAAAATAATAATATTAAAGACGATAACAATAGTAGTAGTAATAATAATAATAGTAAGTAATAACAGTAGTAATAATAATAATAATAATAATCATAATAAAAGTATTAGTAATAATAATCATAATAATAATAAAAAAGTAGTAATAACAGTAGTAATAATAATAATAATGGTAATAATAATAATAATAATAATATTAGCTGTATTTATATTTATTTGGGATGTTTGATGAATATTATTTGGCCTTTTTTCTTTCTCATTAGTTACATTTACATCACCAGCCGATGCTCTTTACATAGAGAAAAGTTTGGATGGATGATCTGATCTGGATCTGACCCCAGGGAAAACATCTGACCATCCCTGATACCCCTGCAGGGTGCAATACACAGATGGGGGGTTGTTTGATAAGCCATGCAGCGCCCTCAGGAGGTGGCGTGGCCTCAGCATCTGGATGGCAGCGACGCTCTGCACCTCCACACGTCGCTCTCAGCTCAGAGGTAATTGCGATTTGTTGTTGCGGAGCTAAATGAATGGCAAAATCTCCAGGGAGGACGTTAGGAATGAGCTCCGGAGCCTGGAACAAATAATTGGTTCCCATGATAGAAAACACCACATCTACATAAATGCAATGCAGCCGGCATCAACTACTGTCAATGAAGATGTACGAGCCGGAGAACAATTGCTATTACCTAGTGTCGTGTGTGAAATTATAAATCAGGAGGAGCAGAAATACCGGGCGAGAATGATCGGTATGTGCCACCCCAGGGGTCTTCTCCCCAATTACAGTACAGCTAAATGCAAGCTATTGTTCCCTGTTATCAGCCAGTGATGCAGTACTACATCCACCAGGTCTTACTTCCACACTAATTCTCAGATTTGCAGTTAATGAGTCTGGGAAAGCTGGGTAATAACTGTAAAAGTGCCCATATTGGTTGTGATTCAACTTTCCAAGACTTCTGAATGACAAATCTGTCAATCTATGCAGAAGCGTGGGAGAGGATATGTACCACTGCGTACCTAGCCATGCAGGGGCCTGAGAAAGCTGGACGACAACCCCTATAAGAGCTGTAATATTTGTTTGGCCACATTTGCTGTTAGGGCCTTTCCTCTATCTCCCACGTCCGGCTTCTTGGTTTTTAGCACGCTCACCACATACGCAGCAAGGAAACAGGCCGGGGATTTACGGCCCAGTCTGCTGTAATGGGATCTTTATTCTGCGTCCTATAAATCTCCGGCTCGTGTCTGGGCAGAGGATGGCGCAGTATTTAGACAGTGGCAGCGCAGACGCACTATATATTCATCTATACCAAGGTCTAACAACTATAAATATATATTGAATGGCTTGTACATAGAGATGAGGACAAATATCCACCTGTTATGCTCATCGATACACAATTTCTTTGTTATTTGCAAAGTTACGTCTTCTACTGGATGAGGAATCCCCAATTGTGACGCATCAAAATGTCTCCTTTGGTCCCGTATTTCAAAGAACCCCCTTTTAAAATGCCCCTTTTAGGGCTTATAAACCGCAGCCCCCTTTAGGGTATGTTCACACGACAGCGTCCGTAACGGCTGAAATTACGGGGATGTTTCCGCCTGAAAACATCCCCGTAATTTCAGCCGTAATGGCATGTGCAGGCGCTTGAACGCCGCGTCCATTACGGACGTAATTGGCGCTGCTATTCATTGGAGTCTATGAATAACGGCTCCAATTACGGGCAAAGAAGTGACAGGTCACTTCTTTGACGCGGGCGTCTATTTACGCGCCGTCATTTGACAGCGGCGCGTAAATATCCGCCTCGTGTGAACAGACAAACGTCTGCCCATTGCTTTCAATGGGCAGATGTTTGTCAACGCTATTGAGGCGCTATTTTCGCTCGTAATTCGGGGCAAAAACGCCCGAATTACGTCCGTAATTAGTGCGTGTGAACATACCCTTAAATGAGGATATTAGTATTGGCCACTTCAATTCTAGGGGCCCGTTTAGTGGAGCGAAATGCACCGAAAAGCTCTATTCTAGTATGATTTGATAAATGCTTTACTATTAAAGGGGTCTGTCTTCCCTTTAATTACTGGATGTGGGGGGCCTCTAACTCTGACGTAACACAGTGATACAAATGTTACAATATTGTAGCAATCTAGGAAAGAAGAGAACTGAAGTAAAGGAGTACGGAAATGGTGCACACAAGTTACGCCATTTTTTCCATAGGACGTGACGATAATTCAAGGTATTAAAAATGAGAGCTGGCCTTGTATTTCTGTCGCTCATTGGAATTCATGGATTGCGGCTTCGCTCCGTTGTATCGGACTAATTCTACATTAGAGAATCATCTTATATGACGTCTTATAATCTCTGGTCTATAGGATATGATGATTGTGAAGAGCCAGACCAGCTTGATATTGCCTGACCTTGGAGTTTTCTCTCCGGCTAAGTATACGGTCTGTCAATCTCACGTCTGCGCGGAAACAGCGGTTATATGGCAGAGCACATTATAGCTGAGCTAATGGTTTTAGTCATTTCAAAGGTTGGGGTCATCTGAAATGGAGAAACATAGGTTTATAAAGGGTGACAATGTAATGTGATCTCATGTCAGCAGCAAACTTCTTATGTGAGGTTCCTCACCGAGGGTCAGTATATTTATAAATCACAGGGCAGATCCAGTCACTGATGATATTAACATCATAGCATAAGAATATAACTACTGTAATACTGCCCCCTATATAGAAAAATATAATTACTATAATACTGCCCCCTATATACAAGAATATGCCTACTATAATACTGCTCCTATATAGAAGAATATAACTACTATAATACTGCTCCTATATACAAGAATATAACTACTATAATACTGCTCCTATATAGAAGAATATAACTACTATAATACTGCCCCTATATACAAGAATATAACTACTATAATACTGCCCTCTATATACAAGAATATAACTACTATAATACTGCCTCCTATATACAAGAATATAACTACTATAATACTGCCTCCTATATACAAGAATATAACTACTATAATACTGCCTCCTATATACAAGAATATAACTACTATAATACTGCCTCCTACATACAAGAATATAACTACTATAATACTGCTCCTATATACAAGAATATAACGACTATAATACTGCTCCTATATACAAGAATATAACTACTATAATACTGCTCCTATATACAAGAATATAACTACTATAATACTGCCCCCTATATACAAGAATATAACTACTATAATACTGCCCCCTATATACAAGAATATAACTACTATAATATTGCCCCTATATACAAGAATATAACTACTATAATACTGCCTCCTATATACAAGAATATAACTACTATAATACTGCTCCTATATACAAGAATATAACGACTATAATACTGCTCCTATATACAAGAATATAACTACTATAATACTGCTCCTATATACAAGAATATAACTACTATAATACTGCCCCTATATACAAGAATATAACTACTATAATACTGCCCCCTATATACAAGAATATAACTACTATAATACTGCCCCTATATACATGAATATAACTACTATAATACTGCCCCTATATACAAGAATATAACTACTATAATACTGCTCCTATATACAAGAATATAACTACTATAATACTGCTCCTATATACAAGAATATAACTACTATAATACTGCCTCTATATACCAGAATATAACTACTATAATACTGCCTCCTATATACAAGAATATAACTACTATCATACTGCCCTCTATATACAAGAATATAACTACTATAATACTGCCTCCTATATACAAGAATATAACTACTATAATACTGCCTCCTATATACAAGAATATAACTACTATAATACTGCTCCTATATACAAGAATATAACTACTATAATACTGCTCCTATAACCAAGAATATAACTACTATAATACTGCCCCTATATACAAAAATATAACTACTATAATACTGCTCCTATATACAGGAATATAACTACTATAATACTGCCTCCTATATACAAGAATATAACTACTATAATACTGCCTCCTATATACAAGAATATAACTACTATAATACTGCTCCTATATACAAGAATATAACGACTATAATACTGCTCCTATATACAAGAATATAACTACTATAATACTGCTCCTATATACAAGAATATAACTACTATAATACTGCCCCTATATACAAGAATATAACTACTATAATACTGCCCCCTATATACAAGAATATAACTACTATAATACTGCCCCTATATACATGAATATAACTACTATAATACTGCCCCTATATACAAGAATATAACTACTATAATACTGCTCCTATATACAAGAATATAACTACTATAATACTGCTCCTATATACAAGAATATAACTACTGTAATACTGCTCCTATATACAAGAATATAACTACTATAATACTGCTCCTATATACAAGAATATAACTACTGTAATACTGCCCATATGTAAAAGAATATAACTACTATAATACTGCCCCTATATACAAGAATATAACTACTATAATACTGCCCCTATATACAAGAATATAACTACTATAATATTACTCCTATATACAAGAATATAACTACTATAATACTGCCCCTATATACAAGAATATAACTACTATAATATTACTCCTATATACAAGAATATAACTACTATAATACTGCTCCCTATATACAAGAATATAACTACTATAATACTGTCCCTATATACAAGAATATAACACTATAATACTGCTCCTATATACAAAAATATAACTACTGTAATACTGCTCCTCTATACAAGAATATAACTACTATAATACTGCTCCTCTATATACAAGAATATAACCACTATAATACTGTCCCCTATATACAAGAATATAACTACTATAATACTGCCCCTATATACAAGAATATAACTACTATAATACTGCCCCTATATACAAGAATATAACTACAATAATACTGCCCCTATATACAAAAATATAACTACTATAATACTGCCACCTATATACAAGAATATAACTACTATAATACTGCCCCTATATACAAGAATATAACACTATAATACTGCTCCTAAATACAAGAATATAACTACTGTAATACTGCTCCTCTATACAAGAATATAACTACTATAATACTGCTCCTCTATATACAAGAATATAACTACTATAATACTGCCCCTATATACAAGAATATAACTACTGTAATACTGCCCCCTATATACACTAATATAACTACTGTAATACTGCGCCTATGTACAAGAATATAACTACTGTAATACTGCTCCTATATACAAGAATATAACTACTATAATACTGCCCCCTATATACAAGAATATAACTACTATAATACTGCCCCTATATACAAGAATATAACTACTATAATACTGCCCCAATATACAAGAATATAACTACTATAATACTGCCCCTATATACAAGAATATAACTACTATAATACTGCCCCAATATACAAGAATATAACTACTATAATACTGCCCCTATATACAAGAATATAACTACTATAATACTGCCCCTATATACAAGAATATAACTACTATAATACTGCTCCTATATACAAGAATATAACTACTATAATACTGCTCCTATATATAAGAATATAACTACTATAATACTGCCTTCTATATACACTATTATAACTACTATAATACTGCTCCTATATACAATAATATAACTACTATAATACTGCTCCTATGTAAAAGAATATAACTACTATAATAATTCCCCCATATACAATAATATAACTACTATAATACTGCCCCTATATACAAGAATATAACTACTATAATACTGCCCCTATATACAAGAATATAACTACTATAATACTGCTCCCTATATACAAGAATATAACTACTATAATACTGCTCCTATATACAAGAATATAACTACATTAATACTGCCCCCTATATACAAGAATATAACTACTATAATACTGCCCCCTATATACAAGAATATAACTACTATAATACTCCCCCATATATTCAAGAATATAACTACTATAATACTGCCCCTATATACAAGAATTTAACTACTATAACATTGCCCCTATATACAAAAATATAACTACTATAATACTGCCCCCTATACACAAGAATATAACTACTATACTACTTCCCCCTATATACAAGAATATAACTAATAGAATACTGCTCCTATATACAAGAATATAACTAATAGAATACTGCCTCCTCTGGAGCAAACAATGTAAGATCCTTTTTATGTATGTTAAATCTCATACTCCTGTCACATTCAAAGCTGTAACCGGAACTCTGCTGCGTGACACTAGGAATCTTTTGTCACTGATGAAGTTCCATTTGCGCTACATTGTGGAAGGTATACACTTCTTTCGTACCAGATGGCTGTATATCTTCCTGTTGTAAACACTACATCTCTTATAAAGCACCACACCAGATGTGCTCTGTGGAGTTACTGAAGCAACAGGAGGTGCTAAGAGGCCCACAAAAACTCTGTAGAAAAGCTGGAGAATTTTAATGCTGCTTTGGAAGTAAATGGAGCAGTAGACCTGATTTACCCCCAATATAAATAAACCGTTTTTTTTGCAAAATTACTCTGAGCCTTCCGTTAACCGCATGAACCTAGATTTTTTTGTCATCTCTTTAAGTTTCCTATTTTCAGGCTTTGTTGTCTCCACAAGTCAAGGACAAACCTTTCCCTCGCATGGTATAACATTCCTGAAATTCAGCAAAGCAACTCCTGAACCATTCATCAACATGCCAAGGCTTGGCTCTAAAAATAGCCGATTTTTCTATTTTCCATGGATTTGGCTTTGATCAATTTTTCATCGACTTTACAAAAGCTTAAGACGCTGATGCCCTAAAGGACCATGGGATGAAACTCATCACTGCTGGACGTATTGAACTGGTCAGTGTGCAGGGATTTAGAGATCGTTCCATGACGAATGGGGGGGGGGGGGTTGGTGGTGGTGAAGAAAGCAGATTGGGCATTATTTACCTCTCCGGCAGAGAACAAGAAGTGATAGAAAACATTTTTTAATCCCTTAAATCATATTTTTTTCATGATCCGTTTCTGATCCTTTAAAAATATCTGGTTCTCTGGGAGAATCCTTAAGGGCCATTATTTATCGTGACACAGGACACCTCCTAGGAGAAAGTTCAGCTTTAAAAATGAATAAGGCCTTGAATTTTTTTCCCATATTTCCAAATTTTTAAACTTTGGTTTTTATTACTGGTTACTGTTTTTTCCACCAGATACATTAATGGCTTATCAATAGACTTGATAGGATATACCCTAAATATCTGAATGGTGGGGGTCGGACCTCTAAAACAAAGGGGCTGTGGTGCTTTGAACAGTGCCATGCCCCTTTGTCCCCATACAAGATGCCCATACACTAGTGATTTTGATCGGCCGAAACAACAGATTTAGAGAATTATTGTCCATTGATCGGATATTTTCGTGTACCAAACTATTAAGCCTCGAAATCTGTCTGGGACCCGAACTGACATGTTGTTTGTTTAGTCGTGAAGAGTTGTTCGTTTTTTCCTTTCTTGTCTGCTGCCTTACAAGCTTGATGTCTTTTTATGTGAGACCTGACCCGGGTCAATTTTTGAAAGTGGAGCAGATAGACAGCTACCCCATTGTCGGTTCGACTTCATAAGGAAACACATGTGCACTACTATGGCTGGCTTCCATCTTTTGTATTGAAAAGAGCCCATAGTAGCCTTAGGTTGGGTCAAACCTAGGTCTCCCATTGATGGCCCCCTTGGGCATTGTCCAACTACTCAATCCTCCCCTTCCTTGGGGGGCACATATGCTCATTTAAATTATTTCCCGGGCAGGTTTTTTATTGTATGGCTAATGCATTGCTTGTACTGTACTCCATCTCCTATTCTAAATATGCCAGAAGGAAATCCAAAGGGGGTCCCATTAGTTTTGAATCTATACGTATTGTTCCATGCGTTGGCGGGAATGTGGGCGTAAAGTGCTAACACTTCCAGTGGTTAAATATAAATTGTTCCTTATATAAACCCTTAATTGCTTTATTTAAGAATTGTTCATTATTTTATATCTCAGATTTTAATGCCCATATAATTTTTTTGCTATATAATCAAATATGACTTAAAATGCCTTTCCAGACCAAGTAGTAGAAGAAGTAAGCTACTTCCTCGTCACTTATTTCACCAGTAATCGGCACTTTCCTCTTTTTCCAACATGCAACTTTATAGAATATAACTCAGAAGGAAAACGCTACACTGTCTTGCCAATTGATGCTAAATGACAAAGAAACCTCCAGTCACCAGTTCATCTCTCTGTGGTATAAGAGTGGGAGGTTTCTTGCCTTGTGATGGACTACAAGGTAGAGATAAGGGAGGGAAGGATCCACTGGGTGACAGGAAAAACAGCCCTGGCTTACAATGGTAGCTGTCAGATAGCTACTTCCTGTCCCAGAAACTGAAGTGTGATTGCGATTTACTGACAGGGAGACGAGGGAGTGGGAGAAACCACTGGGTGACAGAAAAAGCACTCTCATGAAAGTTAGTATGGTTGACAATGTTAGCTACTTCCTGCCCCTAAACTGAAGTCTGGATCAAAAACAGCTACGCTTACAAGACTAGACTGCAGGCAGTTGTTGTAAAGGATCTGCCAGACACAGCTTCTGTGTCGACGCCCGTGGTTAATCAGTCTGCACCTCCTCCTAAGTCTGATAGAGTGACTCGATCTGCTACCACTCAGGCTGGGAGGCTGAAGAGTGGGAGAGCCTATCACAGCCTGGCCAGACGGAGCTAGCTCCCGCCCTCTGTCTATTTATACCTTCATTTCCTGCTCCTCCTTTGCCTGTGATTCTGTCTGGTTTCCTGGCTCTGCTGCTCCTGCTAGTACTATTTGCCTCTGCTTCATAATGACCCTGGCTTTACTGACTCCTCTCCTGCTCTGCGTTTGGTACCTCGTACACTCCTGGTTTGACTCGGCTCGTTCACTACTCTTGTTGCTCACGGTGTTGCCGTGGGCAACTGCCCCATTTCCCTTAGCTTCTGTGTACCTTGTCTGTTTGCACATATTGAGTGTAGGGACCGTCGCCCAGTTGTACGCTGTCGCCTAGGACGGGCCGTGGAAGTAGGCAGGGACTGATTGGCGGGTAGATTAGGGCTCACCTGTCTGTCTCTCTACCCCGTCATTACATAATCACAGGCCCATATACCTTTCTACCCTGGTCCCTGACACAACAATGGACCCCCTTGAGACCCTGGCTCAGCAAATGCAGGGCCTCTCCCTACTGGTCCAAGCCCTGGCTCAGAGGGAACACCAGCATGATGCTACCCTGCTAGTGCCCCCCACCTCACCTCTTGAACCCCACCTCAAGTTGCCTGACCGGTTCTCAGGGGACCGGAAGACTGTTTTCTCCTTTCGGGAGAGTTGTAGGCTCTATTTCCGTCTAAGGCCCCACTCCTCAGGTTCTGAGAGCCAGCGAGTGGGTATAATTATGTCCCGGCTCCAGGACGGGCCCCAAGAATGGGCCTTCTCCTTGGCTCCTGACGCCCCTGAACTTTCCTCTGTTGATCTTTTTTTTTCTGCCTTCGGGCTCATATATGACGAGACTGACAAGACTGCCTTTGCCGAGAGTCAGCTGGTGACCTTACGTCAGGGTAAGAGACCCGTTGAGGAGTACTGTTCTGACTTTAGGAAGTGGTGTGTAGCTTCTCGGTGGAATGACCCTGCCTTGAGGTGCCAGTTTAGATTGGGTCTGTCGAACGCCCTGAAAGACCTGTTAGTTAGCTATCCCTCTTCTGACTCTCTAGATCAGGTTATGGCTTTAGCGGTACGTCTTGACCGACGTCTCAGGGAACGACGATTTGAACATTTTTGTGTTTTCTCCTCTGGCTCCCCCATGATGGCTCCCGAGTTTCTGTTGCTTCGTTCTTCCATGGAAAACTCGGATGAACCAATGCAACTCGGGGCCTCCGTGTCTCCCCAACAACGTAGAGAGCTCCGCAGGAAGAATGGCCTCTGCTTCTACTGTGGGGATGACAAGCATCAAGTGAACAACTGTCCTAGGCGTAAGAATAAGCAGCCGGAAGAACTTCCGCGCCTAAGTGACCATCGGGGAGGTCACTTGGGCGCACAGGTATTTCCCGTAAATATGAAACCTAATAAGATCTTGCTTCCCTTTCAGGTCTCTTTTGAGGGTAGGTCTGCTACCGACAGTACCTTCGTGGATTCAGGGTCTTCTGCTAATATTATGTCTGTGGAATTTGCTATGTCTCTAGCTATGCCATTGATTGATTTGTCTAAACCTGTCCCGGTAGTGGGTATCGACTCCACTCCACTTGCTAATGGTTATTTTACGCAGCATACCCCAGTTTTTGAACTCCTTGTTGGCTCCATGCATTTGGAGCAGTGCTCTGTACTGGTGATGCAGGGATTATCGTCCGATTTGGTTTTAGGCCTTCCCTGGTTGCAGATGCATAATCCCACATTTAACTGGAATACTGGGGATCTTACCAAATGGGGTAATGAATGCATGACGTCATGTTCTTCTGTTAATTTTATTTCTCTCCCTGAGGAGGTGAACACTCTACCTGAGTTTATTCAGGACTTCGCTGATGTTTTTTCTAAAAAGGCCTCCGAAGTGTTACCTCCTCATAGAGAATACGATTGCGCAATCAATTTGGTACCAGGAGCTAAGTGTAACGTCTATGGCCACGGCCCGTCGATCGGTCGTTAACCCCGACGGCCGTGGCCATGGACAGCTTACCTGCCTGCAGCGTCGTCTCCCAGTCAGGTGCCGGCACTCTCTTCCAGGTTCCGAGTGTCTCCGGCGGGTGCGCGCGCCCGCGCGTGCACGGCCTTAAAGGGCCAGTGCGCGCGTTTTGCAAAAACTGCAATCTGGCCCAGGATGCCCTGGGCTATAAAAAGGGCTCTGCCCTCTTGCCCTTTGCCAGAGCGTTGTTAGTTTTCCCGTTGTTCGTCTTGCTTATGGTCTCCCAGTGTCTTCCAGCCTCCCAGTGTATCTTGCTCCTGTATTCCGTATCCCGTTTCCGTGCTACCTAGTGCTATTGCCGTGCTGCGCTACCTACCGTGCTGTGCTACAGTCTACGCTACCCTGCTACACCTCAACGAACGACTTCCCACCGCCTGGTTCTGGACGTGTCCGCCTCGCCACTGCCTACGATTGCCTCAGGTACTCTCGCTGAAACATTGAACTGTGTACTTTCCGGTTTGGCCAGCTGCCATCCCCGCTACGCGGTACGGCCCAGTGGGTCCACACCCCGCATCGTGACACTAAGCTCCCTAAGGGTAGGATATTTAATCTCTCTTGTCCCGAACGTGAAGCCATGAGAGAGTATATCCAGGAATGCCTGGCCAAGGGTTACATTCGCCCCTCTACTTCTCCGGTAGGTGCTGGCTTCTTCTTCGTAGGGAAGAAGGATGGTGGTCTTAGGCCATGCATCGATTACCGAAACTTGACTAAGGTCACTGTAAGGAACCAGTATCCCCTTCCTTTGATTCCTGATCTCTTCAATCAGGTTCAGGGGGCCCAATGGTTCTCTAAGTTTGATCTACGGGGGGCTTATAACCTTATCCGCATCAGAGAGCGGGATGAGTGGAAGACTGCGTTTAACACGCCCGAAGGTCATTTTGAATACCTCGTCATGCCCTTTGGGTTGTGTAATGCTCCCGCGGTCTTCCAGAATTTCATAAATGAGTTTTAAAGAGAGTACCTGGGGGTATTTCTTGTAGTGTACCTTGATGACATACTTGTGTTTTCCAAGGACTCGTCCTCCCACATTGAGCATGTCAGGAAGGTGCTCCAGGCCCTTCGGGAAAACAAACTGTTTGCTAAAACCGAAAAATGTGTGTTTGGGGTGCAGGAGATACCATTTTTGGGTTAAATCCTCACTCCTCATGAATTCCGCATGGACCCTGCCAAGGTTCAGGCTGTGGCTGAATGGGTCCAACCTGCCTCCGTGAAGGCGTTACGGTGCTTCCTGGGGTTTGCTAATTATTACAGGAGATTTATTGCTAACTTCTCGGTCATCGCTAAGCCTCTTACGGATCTTACTCGCAAAGGTGCTGATCTCCTCCAATGGCCTCCAGAGGCGGTCCAGGCTTTTGAGGTCCTTAAGAAGTGCTTTATCTCGGCCCCAGTGCTGATTCAGCCTAACCAAATGGAGCCATTCATCGTGGAGGTTGACGCCTCCGAGGTGGGAGTGGGTGCTGTCTTGTCCCAGGGTACCAGGTCCCTCACCCATCTCCGTCCCTGTGCCTACTTCTCCAGGAAGTTCTTGCCCACTGAGAGTAACTATGACATTGGCAACCGCGAACTCTTAGCCATTAAATGGGCATTTGAAGACTGGCGCCACTTCCTGGAGGGGGCTAGGCACCAGGTAACGGTCCTTACTGACAACAAGAAACTGGTTTTCCTAGAATCTGCCCGGAGGCTAAACCCGAGACAAGCTGGATGGTCGTTGTTTTTTACTAGATTCAACTTTGTGGTCACCTATAGGGCTGGGTCTAAAAATATTAAAGCTGATGCACTGTCGCGTAGCTTCATGGCCAGCCCTCCTTCGGAGGAAGATCCTGCTTGTATTTTGCCCCCAGGTGTAATCATTTCCTCTGTTGATTCTGACTTAGTCTCCGAAATTGCGGCTGATCAAGGTTCAGCTCCCGTGAACCTTCCTGAGAACAAGCTGTTTGTTCCCCTGCAATTCCGGCTAAGGGTACTCATGGAAAATCATGACTCTGCACTATCTGGTCATCCAGGCATCCTGGGTACCAAGCCCCTCATTGCCAAAAATATTGGTGGCCTGGGTTGCCTAAAGACGTTAAGGCCTACGTCCTCGCTTGTGAAATTTGTGCTAGGTCCAAGACTCTCAGGTCCCGACCAGCGGGCTTACTATGTTCTTTGCCCATTCCCCAGAGACCTTGAACCCATATCTCCATGGATTTTATCACCGATCTGCCTCCATCTCAAAGCAAGTCGGTGGTGTGGGTTGTAGTAGACCGCTTCAGTAAGATGTGCCACTTTGTGCCCCTCAAGAAACTACCCAATGCTAAGACGTTAGCTACCTTGTTTGTTAAACACATCCTGCGTCTCCATGGGGTTCCTGTCAATATTGTTTCTGACAAAGGGATACAATTTGTTTCATTGTTTTGGAGAGCTTTCTGTAAAAAGTTGGAGATTGACCTGTCCTTCTCCTCGCCCTTCCATCCTGAATCTAATAGCCAAACCGAGAGGACTAATCAGTCTCTAGAACAATATTTAAGGTGTTTTATCTCCGACTGTCAATATGATTGGGTCTCCTTCATTTCCCTCGCCGAATTTTCCCTTAATAACCGGGTCAGTAACTCGTCAGGGGTCTCCCCCTTTTTCTGTAATTTTGGGTTTAATCCACGGTTCTCCTCCGTTTCACCTGGTGGTTCCAACAATCCAGAGGTAGATGTCGTTCATCGGGAACTGTGCACAGTCTGGGCCCAGGTTCAGAAGAACCTAGAGGCGTCCCAGAGCATACAAAAGACTCAGGCAGATAGAAGACGTTCTGCTAACCCCTTGTTTGTGGTCGGGGATCTGGTGTGGCTATCTTCAAAAAATTTGTGCCTTAAAGTCCCATCCAAAAAATTTGCTCCCCGGTATATAGGGCCGTACAAGGTCATTGAGGTCCTTAACCCTGTCTCCTTCCGACTGGAGTTACCCCCGTCTTTTCGAATACACGACGTGTTTCATGCCTCCCTCCTGAAACGCTGCTCCCCGTCCTTGGCTACCTCGAGGAAGCCTCCGGTCCCTGTTCTCACCCCTGAAGGGGTAGAATTCGACGGTATTGTTTCAGAGTGCACTAGACTAAAGAAGGTGCACGAATAGGGTCCTAACCCAATCGTATGTGAAGAAGTATTCGGCACACACAAACAAATGTGGTTCATAAATTCTTTTGTTTTATTGTATTGTATTCGATGCCATGGGCAGAGTGCGTGCAACGTTTCGGTCCAGAGACCTTCATCAGGCACTATAGGTGTACAAAATATTACACATAAATATCTTGGCATCATATCTGGACAATAAATGTAACATATCTCATAACATAAATGATACAGAAAATTATAGAAAATTTAAAGACTTCTTGTCCTGTGAAATTATCTTTAAATTTTCTATAATTTTCTGTATCATTTATGTTATGAGATATGTTACATTTATTGTCCAGATATGATGCCAAGATATTTATGTGTAATATTTTGTACACCTATAGTGCCTGACTAAGGTCTCTGGACCGAAACGTTGCACGCACTCTGCCCATGGCATCGAATACAATACAATAAAACGAAAGAATTTATGAACCACATATGTTTGTGTGTGCCGAATACTTCTTGTCTGTTGTGCACAGTTGTACGCCGTCGCCTAGGACGGGCCGTGGAAGTAGGCAGGGACTGAGTGGCGGGTAGATTAGGGCTTACCTGTCTGTCTTCCTACCCCGTCATTACAGTTGTCTTAATCTCTGAACCAGAGTCGGTATAGAAAGCATTCCAGCAACATTGTGGAGGAGCACATACTTTTTTGCCATTCATTTTTAGGATATTGCTTAATAGAAGCTAATAAGAAGGGGTGTCTCTTTTGTTTGAGTCTTAAGGCATTTAACCATTGGACCCCTGAGTACAACAACCCATCCTAAAGGCACATTTATTATACAGAATATTTTCTAGTGTCTGCAGCTCGGCACCACTGGAGAAGATAAAAAAAATAACAAGTGAAGTGCTGAGCAGAGGAATATTCATGAAAACATGACAGTTTAAAGGGGTTTTTAGAGAATATACATTGAGCCTATACGTTATTCTGGTTAGTAGGGGTCCTGGGATTCCTAAGAATTGTCTGTCCATGCATATTCCTGAAGAACACCTTCATTATACTAACTGCACTAAGGGCCAGCCTGTTGACATCAGAGTTCGGGTTATGTTCATCGTTTACGTTCAAACTTTCCATCAGAGGAACCGATGAACGGAAACCCAAAAATAAACTATCGTTTGTTTACATTACCATCACACGTTCGCCACGCACCCAACAACCGTGCCGGCACCATGTTCGGCACAGCTGTCAAATACCCTTTTAATGGCCATGCGTTATTGTGGCTAAAACATCCCCTTACCTGCAAAATCGTGCGGCCATTAATTAATACACCTTTTATGGCCGCACGATTTTGCAGGTATAGGGGCGTATTACCCGCAATAATGCGTGGCTATTAACAGGGTATTTGACAGCCGCATCGAACATGGTGCTGGCGCGGTTGTTGGCTGCGCCGTGACTGTGTCAGGGCCGCTCTGTGTGGCTTTACGCTTAGGATTTTGGCTTTTTTTTGTTTTTATGGGTGCTTTGAAGGGGACTTTGCGACGGGCTACCCAGCAGGTGACTTAAAGGAGTTTTCCAGGACATCACTATTGATAAAATATCCTTAGGGATGGAGCTCAATATTAGATCGGTCGGGATCCGACTCAAGATAACCCCGTCAATCAGCTGAATGAAGTGAGCGCTACTGACGGAACCCACACCTATCAGCTAAATGTTGGGGTCGCCATGCTTCAGTGGGCTCAACTACAACCATATGTACGGCGATGTGCCTGAGTAAACTATTCATCTGCGGGTTGAAATCAATATTAAAGCCCTAGGAAAAAAAATCTAGGCCATTTCGAATACAAAAACAGCACTTTATATGTATGTGAGTAACAACTTCACATCTACACAAGAGCATGCAGATCAAGTGTTGTCACCCGTGGGCATCATTTGCTGTTACTAAGCAGCAACCCCAAGCAGATTTAGACTGCTGATTGGCAGAATTGCTCATAAAATATTCATGAATGAGTCTGAAAGACTCTCATGAATAATTACAGCGGCACATTCCGTTTTCCTTAGTGAAGTTCCCCTCTAATTTCACACAGTGTGTGTACTGTTTCTTTAAATGAGCAATGAGCTGTGTATTGAATCTCTGCATTGCCCTGAACGCTGCTTTCTATCTGGTGAACATGTTGCATTCAGACTGTGGGTATTGTCTGTTTAGTGAGGCCACGCACGCTTTGTTGCGGCTGTATAAATCCCGGCACACGTAGAGAATGCAGCCATTGACTTGTACGGCTATCAGGACCTTCTGTACTTTACTTAATTGAATTGCTCTTTCGATGAAGATTTCTTCTCGTGCTAATGATAGCGGCGGGAAAAAAACATTACATAAATGCAAAATGATTTTTCTCAGGGAGAGAAAAAAAATCACTGAAGCCAAACTGAAGATTATTCAATAGCGATCTCCACAATAGGAAGGGAAATGCAACAGGCGGCTGTCATCTGCCATTATGGTTAACCTCCTGCGCAAATTACGGAAGAGCGACGTGGAGGCCCTAGTCCTGCCAATACCACTACATGTCAACTGTCAAGTACATGAATCACCGTGTCACATAGTCACACCAAAACATTGCCCAGAATACTCAGCTTATCACTTGCCCATTAATAACAGCATAATATCATCAGCTTCTATGTTTTATAAGTCGCCTTTTATCTGGATGAAAATCTAATATCCGTCTGCGGATGAAGGATAAGTAGTTCTTTAGAGCAGATACTATGACAGTATTATAGTAGTTATATTCTTGTATATAGGGGGCAGTATTATAGTAGTTATATTCTTGTATATAGGGGTAGTATTATAGTAGTTATATTCTTGTATATAGGAGCAGTATTATAGTAGTTATATTCTTGTATATAGGGGCAGTATTATAGTAGTTATATTCTTGTATATAGGAGGCAGTATTATAGTAGTTATATTCTTGTATATAGGAGCAGTATTATAGTAGTTATATTCTTGTATATAGGAGCAGTATTATAGTAGTTATATTCGTGTATATAGGAGGCAGTATTATAGTAGTTATATTCTTGTATATAGGAGCAGTATTATAGTAGTTATATTCTTGTATATAGGAGCAGTATTATAGTAGTTATATTCGTGTATATAGGAGGCAGTATTATAGAAGTTATATTCTTGTATATAGGGGCAGTATTATAGTAGTTATAGTCTTGTATATAGGGGGCAGTATTATAGTAGTTATATTCTTGTATATAGAGGCAGTATTATAGTAGTTATATTCTTGTATATAGGGGCAGTATTATAGTAGTTATATTCTTGTATATAGGGGCAGTATTATAGTAGTTATATTCTTGTATATAGGGGCAGTATTATAGTAGTTATAGTCTTGTATATAGGAGCAGTATTATAGTAGTTATATTCTTGTATATAGGAAGCAGTATTATAGTAGTTATATTCCTGTATATAGGAGGCAGTATTATAGTAGTTATATTCTTGTATATAGGAACAGTATTATAGTAGTTATAGTCTTGTATATAGGAGCAGTATTATAGTAGTTATATTCTTGTATATAGGAAGCAGTAATATAGTAGTTATATTCCTGTATATAGGAGGCAGTATTATAGTAGTTATATTCCTGTATATAGGAGGCAGTATTATAGTAGTTATATTCTTGTATATAGGAGCAGTATTATAGTAGTTATATTCTTGTATATAGGGGCAGTATTATAGTAGTTATATTCTTGTATATAGGGGCAGTATTATAGTAGTTATAGTCTTGTATATAGGGGCAGTATTATAGTAGTTAAAGTCCTGTATATAGGAGCAGTATTATAGTAGTTATATTCTTGTATATAGGAGCAGTATTATAGTAGTTATATTCTTGTATATAGGGGCAGTATTATAGTAAATATATTCTTGTATATAGGAGCAGTATTATAGTAGTTATATTCTTGTATATAGAGGCAGTATTAGGGCGGGTTCACACATGGCGGAATTTCACTTAAATTCCGCTGCGGACACTCCGCAGCGTTAATCCGCAGCGGAGCCGTTTCTCCATTGACTTTCACTTTAATTTAGCAGTGTTCGTTTACACGATGCGTACAATTCCGCTGCGGAGCATAGGCTGCGGAGCGGAATTTGGTGTCCGCAGCATGCTCTGTCTGTTGCAGAGCAGTGGCGGACTCATGGCGGAATTTCTCCATTGACTTCAATGGAGATTCAAAGTTCCGCAATGAAGTCCGCAGCTGTCATGCACATGTCATGTGTGCTGCGGATGCGTCTTGCTTTTTTAACTTGACATTTCTTCATTCTGGCTGGACCTATGTATTTCTAGGTCTACAGCCAGACTGAGGAAGTCAATGGGGCTCCCGTAATGACGGGAGCGTTGCTAGGAGACGTCAGTAAATAGTCACTGTCCAGGGTGCTGAAAGAGTTAAGCGATCGGCAGTAACTGTTTCTGCACCCGGGACAGTGACTACCGATCCCAATATACATGTATCCAGGGGCGGACATACCGCATGTGCAGCCGGTGCAGCTGCACAAGGGCCCCGCGTGGGAAGGGGGCCCGTTCAGTGGCGTAACTACCACAGTAGCAGCCGTAGCAGCTGCTACGGGGCCCGCGGCATGGGGGGGCCCGTGTCGCCCTGACAGGCACATTACATTTTATGTACCAGGCCTGGCGGCACGGGCCCCCTCATGCCTAGTAGCATCACAACACTAGGCATGAGGGGAGGGAGGGGGCGGGGGCCCGGTGATAGCCGCCACACTGCACTACCAATCGGGAGGGAGGGGGCGGGTGCCCGGGCCCGGTGATAGCCGCTACACTGCACTGCCAATCTGGCACAGATGAATAGGACAGGACGGCGATGCTGGTGGTAGGAGGAGCGCTCAGGCAGGGGAGAGGACAGGGGGCGGTGCGACGTAAGACTTCGGGCGGCTGGACAGTACAGTCAGGACTGCCGGAGAACTCATAGGATGAGCGGAGGACAGACACAGGACGAGTGGAGGACGTGCAGACTGCAGAGGACAGGTAGATGAAGTTAAAAAGTTCATGTCAGAAGGGAGAAGTTTTTATGTAGAAAAATCTGCCTCATAATTCCTTCCGGAATTTTGAGGCATATTTTGACCTGCCGGTAGAACACTTCCCGCGTTTTTCATTGCGTTTTTTTGTGGCGTTTTTCGGCCATCGGGCCGTGGGCAGGGAAACGCAGCAAAAAACGCATTTTCTGCCTGCCATTGTTGTCAATGGGAAGTCAGAGACAGAAACGCCCGAAGAAAGGGCATTGCGCTTCTTTTTCCCGCATGCGGTTTTTACTGCTCGCAGGAAAAATTTCATGGATTTCAATGGGAGGCACTTTCTGACGTTTTTCGCGAAAAAAACCTCAGTGTGAACTCCCCCTAACACAGGGGCGTAACTACTGCTATAGCAGCCGTAGCGGCTGCTACGGGGCCGCGGCATGAGGGGGCCCGCGTCACCTGCCGGCACGGGCCCCCACCTTGGCCGGAATCTCCGCTAGCTGCCGCTATGGCTGCTACAGCGCGATGCCACGGAACACTACGGCAGAGCAGGGAGTATCTCCCCGCTCTGCCATTAAACATAAGACATGTATCCCCTATCCACAGGATAGGGGATACGTGTGTGATCGCTGGCATTGATAGGGAGAACGGGGGACCGAAAGTCCCCTGAAGTTCTCCATCACAAACCTCGGACTTCCGGGGTCTGTGTCGGCAGCTCCGTAGAAATGAATGGAGCGCCGGTCACACTTGAGCTGCGCAGACACCGGAAGTCAGAGGTGAGTGATGGAGAACTTCGGGGGACTTTCGGTCCCCCGCTCTCCCTATCAATGCCAGCGATCACACATGTATCCCCTATCCTGTGGATAGGGGATACATGTCTTTTGTCTTTTCACACTGTAGGTCGCATTTTTTGAGTGATTGGGGGTGTATGGCGTTCCCTACAGGGGGGGGGCTGTATAGCGTTCCCTACAGGGGGGGGCTGTAAGGCGTTCCCTACAGGGGGGGCTGTATAGCGTTCCCTACAGGGGGGGCTGTATAGCGTTCCCTACAGGGGGGTCTGTATGGCGTTCCCTAAAGGGGGGTCTGTATGGCGTTCCCTACAGGGGGGGGCTGTATGACTTTCCCTACAGACCCCCCCTGTAGGGAACGCCATACAGAACCCCTGTAGATAACGCCATACAGACCCCACTGTAGATAACGCCATAAAGTCCCCCCTGTAGATAACACCATACAGCCCCCTGTAGATAACGCCATACAGCCCCCCTGTAGATAACGCCATACAGCCCCCCTGTAGATAACGCCATACAGCCCCCTCTGTAGATAGCGCCATACAGTCCCCCCTGTAGATAGCGCCATACAGTCCCCCCTGTAGATAGCGCCATACAGTCCCCCCTGTAGATAGCGCCATACAGTCCCCCCTGTAGATAGCGCCATACAGTCCCCCCTGTAGATAGCGCCATACAGACCCCCCTGTAGATAGCGCCATACAGACCCCTCTGTAGATAGCGCCATACAGTCCCCCCTGTAGATAACGCCATACAGCCCCCTCTGTTGATAGCGCCATACAGTCCCCCCTGTAGATAACGCCATACAGCCCCCTCTGTAGATATCTTGAGATTCAGTCCTGCTTGATAGGTAACAGTGCAGTAAGCTAAGCATGATAAGATCATCTAAATTATTGCATCTCAGTTGCATGAGTGCTTTGTGTTATATTCAATGATTCAATTTAACCTAAGTCTCTAAATGTGGGCAAAGAAAATAAAAAAACTATACTCACCTCCTCCCTCGCCTCCGTTCACCCGCCGCAGCCCCCATCCTCCTGTCTCGGTCTGTGTTACAAGTGTACAAGGCTGCACTGGTGACGCGCTGCCGATGGCACGTGACCGCTGCTGCCAATAACTCCTCATTGGTGTGCTGCTGAGGACAGTAGTTCCACAGCAAATCGCTGTTGAGTGCATTGATTGGCTGCAGCGGTCATGTGCCATCGACCGCGCGTCACCACAGCAGCTTTGTAAACACAGAAAGGGATAGGGGCTGCGGAGGGGGAACGGAGGCGCCGGAGGAGGTGAGTATAGGTTTTTCATTTTCTTTGCCCACATTTAGGGACTTAGTTTAGATAAGAATTTAACCCGGAAAAAAATGTGTTACTTGTGTTCTAAACTGGTAATAAAATGTACAATATAAATCTTCCTTCATAATTTTTATTAGTAAGGTTTATTTTTATATGCATATATATGTTTAGGTAACTTTGTCGGTATTGGGGGGGGGCGGGGGGGCCCTGGCACATTATCTGCACAGGGGCCTTTTGCAGTCTGTGTCCGCCACTGCATGTATCTGTAAAAAAAAATGAAGTTCGTACTTACCGAGAACTCCCTGTTTCTGTCTCCAGTCCGGCCTCCCAGGATGACGTTTCAGTGTAAGTGACGGCTGCAGCCAATCACAGGCCAAGCACAGGCTGCAGCGGTCACATGGACTGGCGCGTCATCCAGGGAGGTCGGGCTGGATGCCGAAGGAGGGACGCGTCATAAAGACAACGGGCGGTAAGTATGAATTTCTTTTACTTTCACTAGGGAAAGTGCTGTCCCTTCTCTCTATCCTGCACTGATAGGGAGAAGGGAAGCACTTTTCCCGCAGTCCGCAGCAGCTAGTCCGCATCAATTTTCTGCACATTTTGTGCAGATCCGCAGCCGTAATCCGCAACCCGGATTAGGTGCGGCATTGATGCGGACAGTTGCGGAGGAATTCCGCCATGTGTGGTCATGCCCTTATAGTAGTTATATTCTGGTATATAGGGGCAGTATTATAGTAGTTATATTCTTGTATATAGGAGGCAGTATTATAGTAGTTATATTCTTGTATATATGGGCAGTATTATAGTAGTTATGTTCTTGTATATAGGGGTAGTATTTTAGTAGTTATATTCTTGTATATAGGGGGCAGTATTATAGTAGTTATATTCTTGTATATTGGGGCAGTATTACAGTAGTCATATTCCTGTACATAGGGGGCAGCATTATAGTAGTTGTATTCTTGTATATAGGATGCAGTATTATAGTATTTATATTCTTGTATATAGGGGCAGTATTATAGTAGTTATAGTCTTGTACATAGGGGGCATTGTTATTATGCCATTCAGCGCTTATGCAGCACATATGAATGTAATTGTATCTGGATCCTATAGACGCAGGTACAACTATAGTGCAGGAGGCGGTGGCTGGTTTCATTGGCGTCCCCGTCCTCTCAGAGAGGCAGCAGGCTGCTGCCTGAGGTGAGATACGGTGCGGCCCTGCTTGTACCTATTCACATACGACATTGCATTATAGCACTGCAAAAAATATCCACTATAACTTTGTACAAAAAAATAGTACTAGATTTTTGACTCACAACATACAGTTCCCTACGATTGTTCCCTACCCAACAATTCCCTACGAACGGCTACATAAAAAAAGTGACTTTTTTTTTAGCTTATTGTCCACACCACCACTCTACTGGGGCTTCTCAGACCACTCCTTGACCTGTCCATTGTTGGAGAGAAGGTTGGGATAACCATGGCCCACTTTCCTACTCCCATGCCTCCTATCATTGATGCATAGTGACCCATTCATATTTACAGTGCTCACCATGAAGGGAGCCAGGACCAAGCTGTCCATGAGCACCATAGCATCTGTATATCTTAGAGCAGATAAAAAAAATTGTTAATTATTATTAGAATTATAATTTTTTTTTAAGACGCCTGGGAGTGGCTATTTTAAAGGCACACACATACTTTCTACATGGTCTGTATGAAAATACAGCAGGGTGTGTGCTTTATAGCAACTGCAACAAATGGGAATTAATGGACAGAAAAGTGTCCATAGAGTCATACAGAAAGTTATAGAACATAGCCTCTCGACAAGGGACTGACAGGGGAGCTGTATACAGAGCTCTATCAGTGTGTATAGTCTGTAGTGTCTATCTTGCCTTATCTGGGCCATCAATACAATACAGCCATCATCTGTCATAAAATCCCCTGCCCTATAATTATAATTAGATTACTATGCTAATTCTGCCCTCCAAAGATAATTTGATTACTCTGCTAAGCCACAGTCTACTGATAAAGAGATTACTTTTCTGACCCAGCCTTCTTCTAATGCAATGGCTCTGTTGAACTTGCCCTCTAATGATAATGAGATTACTTTTCTAACCCAATTGTACTGATAACGAGATGTCTCTGCTAACCCCACTCTCTACTAGTGAGATTACTGTTGAACCTGCCCTCTAATAATAATGAGCTAACTCTGCTAGCCCTGCCCTCTAATGATAATGAGATTACTTTGCTTATCGCCCCCTACTGATAATGAGATTATTCTGCTGACCCACCCTCTACTAATGAGATGACTGTTGAACATGCCCTCTAGTAATAATGAGATGACTCTGCTGACCCTCCCAGTCTACACAGCAAAGCTAAAATGCGAGCGACAGAAAACTGGAATATTTTATGATTTATATATATATATATATATATATATATATATATATATATACACATAGAGAGAGAGAGAGAGAGAGAGAAAGAGAGAAAAATAGAGAGCTATAAATAGATAGATTTATATATAGCTATAAAACTATATTTTATAATACAAACACTGATTTAAATAATGTATTTCTAATGTTACATTACTTTTAGAAACGCAATTACTAAAAGCCCCCCTCCTCTTAATCCCTGCAGATGACTAACTACATTGCTGCTCTGTTAAAAACTTCACAATTCTGTGGAAGTTTTTATTTTCAATTTAATTATAAGATAATAGTTCTGTGCAGCAGTTGATCCAAAACTGCAGAGCATTTTTTTTTTTTTACAGGACCATTAAACTCATTATTTTTTTTGTGGACGGTGTTCCTCTTCAACGTGACACATAATCATTATTTAAATGTACGAAGCTATTTTTGTGATTTTATAAATAGGGGAACAGTTTATGTCGATAATTACCCTCTATTCATCGCTGGCCATACACTCCACCATACTCCTGCTAACGCTTTCAAGAGTTCAATAATATTCAACCGAGTACGATACAAAAACAACATAGGAACTTAAAGAGGCTCTGTCACCAGATTTTCAAACCCCTATCTCGTATTGCAGCAGATCGGCGCTGCAATGTAGATAACAGTAAAGTTTTTTTTTCAAAAACGAGCATTTTTGGCCAAGTTATGACCATTTTTATATTTATGCAAATGAGGCTTTCTTATGTACAACTGGACGTGTTTAAAGTTAAGTCCAAGTGGGCATGTATTGTGTGTACATCTGGGTGTTTTTACTTGTTTTACTAGCTGGGCTTTGTGAATAGAAGTGTATGATGCTGACGAATCAGCATCATCCACTTCTCTTCGTTACCACCCAGCTTCTGGCAGTGCACAGACACACAGCGTGTCCTTGCTCATCCGACGCGATGAAGTTCCTGTGGGAGGAAGTGAGTGACGTCACAGCGTGATCTCCCGAGGACACGCTGTGTGTCTGTGCACTGCCAAAAGCTGGGTGGTAACGAAGAGAAGTGGATGATGCTGATTCGTCAGCATCATACACTTCTATTCACAACGCCCAGCTAGTAAAACAAGTAAAAACGCCCAGATGTACACACACAATACACGCCCAGTTGGACATAACTTTAAACACGCCCAGTTGTACATAAGAAAGGCTCATTTGCATAAATATAACAATGGTCATAACTTGGCAAAAAATGCTCGTTTTAAAAAAAAACAAACGTTACTGTTATCTACATTGCAGCGCCGATCTGCTGCAATACGAGATAGGGGTTTGAAAATCTGGTGACAGAGCCTCTTTAAGAGATAAAACTAAACCTAACTTTATGAAGTGCGGCTCAATGTATAGAGTAATTCCATAAATGATTTCTAATGAGAATTTTCTGGACTGCGCATAAAGATGATTGTACCATAAGTAAGGTTTTCTATAAGAATGGCTGTAAGAATGTTCTATTTTTCTTATTACATCTTTATAATAACAGCATTAACATAGAACTAGATGATTACTCCCCAATATATAGCCAACCATCTACTGCAGCCTGTTACTTAGCAAATTATCTGACTATAGAAGGAACCATAATCAAAAACCCAGGCACATACCACTACAGTACTGCCTCCTATATACAAGAGTATAAGTACTATAATACTGCCCCTATATACAACAAGAATATAACTACTATAATACTGCCCCTATATACAAGAATATAACTACTATAATACTGACCCCTATATAGAAGAATATAACTACTATAATACTGCCCCCTATATACAAGAATATAACTACTATAATACTGCCCCTATATACAAGAATATAACTACTATAATACTGCTCCCTATATACAAGAATATAACTACTATAATACTTCCCCTATATACAAGAATATAACTACTATAATACTGCCCCTATATACAAGAATATAACTACCATAATACTGCCCTCTATATACAAGAATATAACTACTATAATACTGTCTCCTATATACAAGAATATAACTACTATAATACTGCCCCTATATACAAGAATATAACTACTATAATACTGCCCCTATATACAAGAATATAACTTCTATAAGGGCATGACCACACGTGGCGGATTTCCTCCGCAACTGTCCGCATCAATGCCGCACAGAATCTGCGTTGCAGATTCTGCTGCGGATCTGCACAAAATGTGCAGTACATTGATGCGGACTAGCTGCTGCGGACTGCGGGAAAAGTGCTTCCCTTCTCCCTATTCAGTGCAGGATAGAGAGAAGGGACAGCACTTTCCCTAGTGAAAGTAAACGATTTTCATACTTACCGGCCGTTGTCTTGGTGACGCGTCCCTCTTTCGGCATCCAGCCCGACCTCCCTGGATGACGCGCCAGTCCATGTGACCGCTGCAGCCTGTGCTTGGCCTGTGATTGGCTGCAGCCGTCACTTAGACTGAAACGTCATCCTGGGAGGCCGGACTGGAGACAGAAGCAGGGAGTTCTCGGTAAGTATGAACTTCTATTTTTTTGACAGGTTGCTGTATATTGGGATCGGTAGTCACTGTCCCGGGTGCAGAAACAGTTACTGCCGATCGCTTAACTCTTTCAGCACCCTGGACAGTGACTATTTACAGACGTCTCCTAGCAACGCTCCCGTCATTACGGGAGCCCCATTGACTTCCTCAGTCTGGCTGTAGACCTAGAAATACATAGGTCCAGCCAGAATGAAGAAATGTCAAGTTAAAAAAGCAAGACGCATCCGCAGCACACATAACATGTGCATGACAGCTACGGACTTCATTGCGGAAATTAGAATCTCCATTGAAGTCAATGGAGAAATTCCGCCATGAGTCCGCCACTGCTCCGCAACAGACAGAGCATGCTGCGGACACCAAATTCCGCTCCGCAGCCTATGCTCCGCAGCGGAATTTTACGCATCGTCTAAACGAACACTGCTAAATTAAAGTGGAAGTCAATGGACAAACGGCTCCGCTGCGGATTAACGCTGCGGAGTGTCCGCAGCGGAATTTAAGTGAAATTCCGCCACGTGTGAACCCAGCCTAATACTGCTCCTATATACAAGACTATAACTACTATAATACTGCTCCTATATACAAGAATATAACTACTATAATACTGTCTCCTATATACAAGAATATAACTACTATAATACTGCCCCTATATACAAGAATATAACTTCTATAATACTGCTCCTATATACAAGAATATAACTACTATAATACTGTCTCCTATATACAAGAATATAACTACTATAATACTGCCCCTATATACAAGAATATAACTACTATAATACTGCCTCCTATATACAAGAATATAACAACTATAATACTGCCCCCTATATACAAGAATATAACTACTATACTACTGCCCCTATATACAAGAATATAAGTACTATAATACTGCTCCTATATACAAGAATATAAGTACTATAATAATGCCTCCTATATACAAGAATATAACTACTATACTACTGCACTTATATACAAGAATATAAGTACTATAATACTGCCTCCTTTATAAAGGAATATAACTACTATAATACTACTCCTATATACGAGAAAACTACTACTTAAATACTGCCCCTATGTACAAGAATATAAATACTATAATACTGCTCCTATATACAAGAATATAACTACTATAATACTGCCCATATGTAGAAGAATATAACTACTATAATACTGCCACTATATACAAGAATATAACCACTATAATACTGCCCCTATATACAAGAATATAACTACTATAATACTGCCCCTATATACAAGAATATAACTACTATAATACTGCCTCCTATATACAATATTATAACTACTATAATACTGCCCCCTATATACAAGAATATAACTATTATAATACTGCCCCTATATACAAGAATATAACTACTATAATACTGCTCCTATATACAAGAATATAACTACTATAATACTGCCCCTATATACAGGAATATAACTACTATAATACTGCCTCCTATATACAAGAATATAACTACTATAATACTGCCCCTATATACAGGAATATAACTACTATAATACTGCCCGCTATATACAAGAATATAACTACTATAATACTGCTCCTATATACAAGAATATAACTACTATATTACTGCCCCTATGTACAGGAATATAACTACTATAATACTGCTCCTATATACAAGACTATAACTACTATAATACTGCTCCTATATACAAGAATATAACTACTATAATACTGTCTCCTATATACAAGAATATAACTACTATAATACTGCCCCTATATACAAGAATATAACTACTATAATACTGCCCCTATATACAAGAATATAACTTCTATAATACTGCTCCTATATACAAGAATATAACTACTATAATACTGTCTCCTATATACAAGAATATAACTACTATAATACTGCCCCTATATACAAGAATATAACTACTATAATACTGCCCCTATATACAAAAATATAACTACTATAATACTGCTCCTATATACAAGAATATAACTACTATAATACTGCCCATATATACAAGTATATAACTACTATAATACTGCCCCTATATACAAGAATATAACTACTATAATACTGCCCCTATATACAAGAATATAACTACTATAATACTACCCCTATATACAAGAATATAACTACTGTAATACTGTCCCTATATACAAGAATATAACTACTATAATACTGCTCCCTATATACAAGAATATAACTACTATAATACTGCCCCCCTATATACAAGAATATAACTACTATAATACTGCTCCCTATATACAAGAATATAACTACTATAATACTGCTCCTATATACAAGAATATAACTACTATAATACTGCTCCTATATACAAGAATATAACTACTATAATACTGCTCCTATATACAAGAATATAACTACTATAATACTGTCCCCTATATACAAGAATATAACTACTATAATACTGCTCCTATATACAAGAATATAACTACTATAATACTGCCCCCCTATATACAAGAATATAACTACTATAATACTGTCTCCTATATACAAGAATATAACTACTATAATACTGCCCCTATATACAAGAATATAACTACTATAATACTGCCCCCTATATACAAGAATATAACTACTATAATACTGCCCCCTATATACAAGAATATAACTACTATAATACTGCCCCCTATATACAAGAATATAACTACTATAATACTGCCCCTATATACAAGAATATAACTACTATAATACTGCCCCCTATATAAAAGAATATAACTACTATAATACTGCCCCTATATACAAGAATATAACTACTATAATACTGCTCCTATATACAAGAATATAACTACTATAATACTGCCCCTATATACAAGAATATAACTACTATAATACTGCCTCCTATATACAAGAATATAACGACTATAATACTGCCCCCTATATACAAGAATATAACTACTATAATACTACCCCCTATATACAAGACTATAACTACTATAATACTGTCTCCTATATACAAGAATATAACTACTATAATACTGCCCCTATATACAAGAATATAACTACTATAATACTGCCCTATATACAAGAATATAACTACTATAATACTGCTCCTATATACAAGAATATAACTACTATAATACTGCCCCTATATACAAGAATATAACTACTATAATACTGCACCCTATATACAAGAATATAACTACTATAATACTTCCCCTATATACAAGAATATAACTACTATAATACTACCCCTATATACAAGAATATAACTACTATAATACTACCCCTATATACAAGAATATAACTACTATAATACTGCCCCCCTATATACAAGAATATAACTACTATAATACTGTCTCCTATATACAAGAATATAACTACTATTAGGGCATGCCCCCACGTGGCGGATTTTCTCCGCAAGTGTCCGCATCAATGCCGCACATAATCCGCATTGCGGATTACGCTGCGGATCTGCCCAAAATGTGCAGTAAATTGATGCGGACTAGCTGCTGCGGACTGGGGAAAAAGTGCTTCCCTTCTCTCTATCAGTGCAGGATAGAGAGAAGGGCCAGCACTTTCCCTAGTGAAAGTAAACAAATTTCATACTTACCGGCCGTTGTCTTGGTGACGCGTCCCTCTTTCGGCATCCAGCCCGACCTCCCTGGATGACGCGGCAGTCCATGTGACCGCTGCAGCCTGTGATTGGCTGCAGCCGTCACTTACACTGAAACGTCATCCTGGGAAGCTGGACTGGAGACAGAAGCAGGGAGTTCTCGGTAAGTATGAACTTCTATTTTTTTGACAGGTTGCTGTATATTGGGATCGGTAGTCACTGTCCAGGGTGCAGAAACAGTTACTGCCGATCGCTTAACTCTTTCAGCACCCTGGACAATGACTATTTACTGACGTCTCCTAGCAACGCTCCCGTAATTACGGGAGCCCCATTGACTGGTCTGGCTGTAGATCTAGAAATACATAGGTCCAGCCAGAATGAAGAAATGTCATGTCAAAAAATCAAGACGCATCCGCAGCACACATAACATGTGCATGACATCTGCGGACTTCATTGCGGAATTTAGAATCTCCATTGAAGTCAATGGAGAAATTCCGCCATGAGTCCGCAACCAGTCCGCCACTGGTCCGCAACAGACAGAGCATGCTGCGGACACCAAATTCCGCTCCGCATCCTATGCTCCGCAGCGGAATTTTACGCATCGTCTAAACGAACACTTCTAAATAGAAGTGGAAGTCAATGGAGAAACGGCTCCGCTGCGGATTAACGCTGCGGAGTGTCCGCAGCGGAATTCAAGTGAAATTCCGCCACGTGTGAACCCAGCCTAATACTGCCCCTATATACAAGAATATAACTACTATAATACTGCTCCTATATACAAGAATATAACTACTATAATACTGCCCCTATATACAAGAATATAACTACTATAATCCTGCCCCCTATATACAAGAATATAACTACTATAATACTGCCCCTATATACAAGAATATAACTACTATAATACTACCCCTATATACAAGAATATAACTACTATAATACTGCCTCCTATATACAGGAATATACTACTATAATACTACCCCTATATACAAGAATATAACTAGTATAATACTACCCCTATATACAAGAATATAACTACTATAATACTACCCCTATATACAAGAATATAACTAGTATAATACTACCCCTATATACAAGAATATAACTACTATAATACTACCCCTATATACAAGAATATAACTAGTATAATACTGCCCCCTCTGCTTACTAATATGGAGGAGTACTGACTGGAGGAGTAGAAATAGTACTGACTGACGTTGCTCTTTAAGTAGACTAGCCATTTTGTTAGCCCCCATACAATTACATAATATACATGATGTCTAAAAGGTAACGGTTCCACTTTTAGGCCCGGACCAGTCAGATTTGTAATATTTCCCTTTTCCTCCCTTATCTTCGGCATTGTATCATTGCCATCACAATTGCTGAGAAGTTCAGACTATCCCTGTTTTTTCAGCCACTGTTGTGTCAATGGGCATTCGGTGCCCACTTACCCGTCTTTTCTTGAGTCTTGAGTGGCTCCCGTCTGCAGCTTCGGATGACATCAGGACTCCAGTGGGCAAATCCTGCCGCTCCCGCTGCAGATAAAAATACAGATAAATTCTCACAGACGGTGCTCCGATTCAACTTGAATCAGACAACCATCGTGAAGTCCCAAATCTCAGATGGAAAGTGGCGGATGAAGCAGTAGACAACACTGGACATTGGGGCACCTACACAGATATTAATACGCTAAGGTTCATACTACACATAGTGATTATACGGAAAGGGAGAAAGTGACAGACCCTTAAAGTGTACCTATAGCCTTCACAGCGTAGAGAGGCTTGTGACATCATGAAGCATAAAGTGCTACACCCCTCATGAGACCCATAGGAAAACTAGATCTCCAGCTTCAAAAATAGCCCCGCTTCATTGTGTAGACGACAAGTACGCCTTAACTAGTAGACAGGTCAACCATGAATTGGAATTTACTTATTTTTGTCCAAAAAAATGAATAACACAAAAAACACTTATGGGTTTAATAGAACGAACAAAACTAATTACATGACACATTCATAAAGAAATTACAGAAAGTAAGGTGTGGTCTTTTATTCTGGCAATAGACTTAGTAATATATTTTTCGTCTTCTCCTGATTTGGAGTGATATGATGTCTCCTGTACTCCAGTCACATCCAAAGATGCATTCAGAGTTTAACTGACTTCCTCGTAGCTCTGGGACTTCTTGAGCGTGCACTTAGGGCATGACCACACGTGGCGGATTTCCTCCGCAACTGTCCGCATCAATGCCGCACAGAATCTGCGTTGCAGATTCTGCTGCGGATCTGCACAAAATGTGCAGTACATTGATGCGGACTAGCTGCTGCGGACTGCGGGAAAAGTGCTTCCCTTCTCTCTATCAGTGCAGGATATCAGTGCAGGATAGAGAGAAGGGACAGCACTTTCCCTAGTGAAAGTAAACGATTTTCATACTTACCGGCCGTTGTCTTGGTGACGCGTCCCTCTTTCGGCATCCAGCCCGACCTCCCTGGATGACGCGGCAGTCCATGTGACCGCTGCAGCCTGTGCTTGGCCTGTGATTGGCTGCAGCCGTCACTTAGACTGAAACGTCATCCTGGGAGGCCGGACTGGAGACAGACGCAGGGAGTTCTCGGTAAGTATGAACTTATATGTTTTTTTACAGATACATGTATATTGAGATCGGTAGTCACTGTCCCGGGTGCAGAAACAGTCACTGCCGATCGCTTAACTCTTTCAGCACCCTGGACAGTGACTATTTACAGACGTCTCCTAGCAACGCTCCCGTCATTACGGGAGCCCCATTGACTTCTTCAGTCTGGCTGTAGACCTAGAAATACATAGGTCCAGCCAGAATGAAGAAATGTCATGGTAGTAAAACCAATACGCTCCGCAGCACACATAAGATCTGCGGACTTCATTGCGGAATTTTGACTCTCCATTGAAGTCAATGGAGAAATTCCGCCATGAGTCCGCCACTGCTCCGCAACAGACAGAGCATGCTGCGGACACCAAATTCCGCTCCGCAGCCTATGCTCCGCAGCGGAATTTTACGCCTCGTCTAAACGAACACTGCTAAATTAAAGTGTAAGTCAATGGACAAACGGCACCGCTGCGGATTAACGCTGCGGAGTGTCCGCAGCGGAATTTTAGTGAAATTCCGCCACGTGTGAACCCAGCCTTATTGCGTTGACAGATATTGTGATCTGGATGTGCTTTGGATGAGACAGGAGAATCAGTCTAGCTGCATTTCAAGATCAGTAGGAGGTAAGTAAAGCAAAGCAGAAAACGTATTTGCAACGTTACTCAACTAGACCACAATTTTCCCACATGGAAAATTAATGAATAAATACCACCCACTGCTGATAAAACCTTTCCAATATGTTCATTATCCATTGGGACTGAGGAACCAAATTAGGATTGTTCCAAAGCAAGAATCTCGTCAATACCCCCAATAATCATCCCTCAAATCCATAACAGCAGCTGCATTTTCTATGTATTACCTGAGTGTTTATAATACTAGTATTAATTCGGGCTTCCTGACTACAGGTCACACTCCGTTACTATCTTACAGCCCATCTAGGCCACATAAAGGGGCAAATTTACTATTCAAAATAGCCAGAATTCGGTCTCAAATTTACTGATATTAATTGTTTTAGACACTTTTGTCACCGCGCGTAACATGGTCTAGCAGAAAGGAGAAAGGCTTAAAATGCAATGCTGTGCACCAAAACTGGCATAAACTATGCCAACCAAGAGGTGGTATATGGAAGAGAAAAGTGTCTAATATGTCTAGCAAGTTGGAACAAATTTCTCATACAGCGTGCACCACTTTGATGAATTTGGTGCATCTTCTGACTTTCTTGTCTATGTTTATGCTGTCTAAAACTAAGACAGTATTAGTAAATCTTCCCTAATGTGTTCTCCAAGCTTCCCTTATTTTACTTACAAGCTTTTGTTGGTTTTCCGTCCCCCCTCACCTTTTCTTGCTTTTGTATTATCCTGGATTATAGCTATTTCCTATACAAACTTTTTATGGTCTTCCTGGCGCCTGAGTGGGAGGGACTTAAAACAAGTCTGTGCAACATAGAGAGTCAGTCCACTATACAGCAGAGAGAACTTCTTGTGACCACTACATATAGACAGATCAGTGTCGGACTGGAGTTTCTTGGGCCCACCAGGGGACAAGATTCGTAGGGCCACCCTCCATCTGCACAGAACATGTGCATATCCACTTCTAATTGCATCATAATAGTTTTTGTTATCATTGTACACATTAATAAGGTTGAATAGGTTGTTTGTGCATCAACGCAAAAGAAATAGACCCTAGTAGCCTGTCATTAGACCCATAGTTACCTCCAAATGGGGTTATCTTGACCTTTTGGCACTCTTTTGTATTAAGGGCCTATTATAGTGTTAGAGTTTGAGAACACCAGAGGATCCTCTGGGACCCTGGTAGGCAAATCCAACCGTGAAACAGATTATGGTCAACAGAACAGAAAGTCAAGTGGTTGGTTAGCCACAAGAAGTGCTGTAGCCTGCAAAATTCAAGAAGAATCCGACACTTTTGAAACCCCCTCCTTATTCCAGAGTGGAGGTCCTTTAAAACAAGTCTATGGAGCTTGGTATGCAGTCTATTGAACAGAAAAAATACATTCTTGTGGCCACTTCAGCACATGTAGCTCCATGTGCTTAAATGTTGATCACCTAAACACTAAAACAAGTGGTTGATAAGCAACCTGAACTATTAAAATAGGTAGAATACGCTAAGGAGCTCTAAGAAAATAAATAATCATGAAATCTTAAAAGACAAATCATACTAAGTTACTATGTGCATGTGGTCACATCAATGGGGTTAGGCCTGTCGAAATCAGTCCTGAAATAAGATCTTTTTTCCTGGTGCCTAAGAGGTAGTTATCTAAAACAAGTCTGTGTGGTGCAGAGAGGCAGTCTGCTGTAAAGAAGTCAGAAGTTCATGTGGCCACCCAAACAGGAAGACAGGTGGTTGCTAGAGAACCCAAACAATAACACCTAGAAGAATACAGAAAGGATGCGAGCATGGATTTTACAATGTTATGTACGGTAATTACGGCAGTGGAGTTAGGCTTTAACTTTACAATTTGCTAGGAAACTACAGGTCCTGTTGATTTCAGATCTCACGCTCCATGCAAGAAATTTCTATAATTAATAGGATCGCTGCAAAGAAATCTCTAATTGGTGTAACACCCGCCATGTTCCTGCGGATCGTTAGCAGTAGATACTAATAAAACAAGTAACAAGAGATGAAAATTGTGCGGTTTACCCCAAATCCCAAATAATCAGTGTATCCAGACTCCATCACACTACCCTCACAGTGGGATTTCACTTATTATGGCGGTGGAGTGGACTATTTAATGAAAACCATAAGAATGAAATGTTTAAATATTTCATCACGGGGAGAAGTTTATATTTTTTTACATAAATTTGTTTTCAAACTTAGTTGTCGAAAAACGTACAAAATTTAATGGAAGAGCATTTTTTCTTTACTATATGGTATGTACAGGGATAAGGATTATTACTTGAGGACATTTTGTCAAGATTAGACCTCGGGTACTGATTCAGGACCATGTTACAATTCAAAATGACTACGTTTCCAAACATCTCCAGGCCAAGTGGACCTAGAAGATCTCCATACTAGAAGATCCCCTTTGCATTTTTGGCTAGGATCCACAAAATACCTCTCAGACCAGTGTACCAAGACAAATAGCCCTTTACCTGGAACAGTAATTCCCAACCTTTTTACCTGAACAAAAATGTTTCCCTCCTGGGAAACCCTTTCCACCAGTCCTACTTTAAAGTGCTATCACTGATGCTGTCTTCCGAGGAACTCCTAACCAGTTTCCAGGGTTTTTTGAACCCTTGGTTGGGAAACACTGACCTTGGTTAACATCATCTATTCAATATTGCCCATATCTAACGAACAGTTTATTATATAATGTATCCCATGTAAACTACAATACCGGTGTCCAGTATTAAGCAACTGACCTGATATTACAGAAACTATAAACTATAAACTATAAGCTATAAACATGTAGGGGTTCTTTCCAAAATACATGACTTCTATGACGTATCAATAAGTTGTTTCTGCTCTATGGAGAAGAGATGGGTAGAAGTTAGTTTGACCAAACACATAGGATATGGTTGGATATTGGATTCCCACCAGTTTTGACAGTATCCGCCAACAATTCTTCCACGGTCTCCTATTGGAGCATGGGTTGGCTTTATAGATAGATGTGTTTATAGGAGGTGTTGGAGAAGATAGCTGATCATATGGCCAACAGCTATCTAATGTGTATGGCCAGATTTAGAAAGACCTATGGACCTCCATCAATATGACTTTGATGACATGTCTGGAAAATCTATTACAAAAAACATTGACCTTCAGAACGTTGGCTGTAGTAGGACACAACCAGCAGGTCAACTTCAATGCTGGAACCAAAGTAAATGGCCAATATAGATGTTTCTCTAATTATTTGGTAGACAGATCAAAAATAGAATACAAAAATAAACTTAAGTAAAGTACTAAAATGACCACCACCCAACGAGACAAACAAAGACAAAAGTGAGGTTCCTGAGGTCTTCTTAAGTGTGACAGGCCCACGGAACGCCCCACTGAGAATGTTTGTGTTTTTGCCTAACTCTATATAGCCCCAAGGTACCAACCGAGCCCGGATGGAAAGCTTCACGCTGCTTTTGTTTGATTGCTGTTATGCTTGGTAATTACGAAGCTTTGATTAATAAAACATAATTAGCAAATCCAACTGTGCTGGTTACTGGAAGAAAATAAAGTAAATTAATATAGTTACATGCATCAGTATTAAGATGGACGTCAATCGTTTATTGTACCCTACAGAAGAATATATATGCAGGGAAATTCTAGTCACAAAAAAGTGACTATTATAATATTATAGAAGATATATTCTTGTATATAGGGGGCAGTATTATAGTAGTTATATTCTTGTAAATAGGAGACAGTATTATAGAAGTTATATTCTTGTATATAGGGAGCAGTATTACAGTAGTTATATTCTTGTACATATGGGGCAGTATTATAGTAGTTATATTCTTGTATATAGGAGCAGTATTATAGTAGTTATATTCTTGTATATAGGGGGCAGTATTATAGTAGTTATATTCTTGTATATAGGGGGCAGTATTATTGTAGTTATATTCTTGTATATAGGGGGCAGTATTATAGTAGTTATATTCTTGTATATAGGGAGCAGTATTATAGTAGTTATATTCTTGTATATAGGAGGCAGTATTATAGTAGTTATATTCTTGTATATAGGAGGCAGTATTATAGTAGTTATATTCTTGTATATAGCGGTAGTATTATGGTAGTTATATTCTAGTATATAGGAGGCAGTATTATAGTAGTTATATTCTTGTATATAGGGGGCAGTATTATAGTAGTTATATTCTTGTATATAGGGGGCAGTATTATAGTAGTTATATTCTTGTATATAGGAGCAGTAATATAATAGATATATTCTTGTATATAGGGGCAGTATTATAGTAGTTATATTCTTGTATATAGGAGCAGTATTATAGTAGATATATTCTTGTATATAGGAGCAGTATTATAGTAGTTATATTCTTGTATATGGGGGCAGTATTATAGTAGTTATATTTTTGCATATAGGGGCAGTATTATAGTAGTTATATTCTTGTATAGAGGAGCAGTATTATAGTAGTTATAATCTTGTATATAGGGGCCGTATTATAGTAGGTATATTATTGTATATAGGTGGCAGTATTATAGTAGTTATATTCTTGTATACATGGGGCAGTATTATAGTAGTTATATTCTTGTATATAGGAAGCAGTATTATAGTAGTTATATTCTTGAATATAGGGGCAGTATTATAGTAGGTATATTATTGCATATAGGGGGCAGTATTATAGTAGTTATATTCTTGTATATAGGAGCAGTATTATAGTAGTTATATTCTTGTATATAGGAGCAGTATTATAGTAGTTATATTCTTGTATATAGAGGGCAGTATTATAGTAGTTATATTCTTGTATATAGGGGCAGTATTATAGTAGTTATATTCTTGTATATAGGGGCAGTATTATAGTAGTTATATTCTTGTATATAGGGGGCAGTATTATAGTAGTTATATTCTTGTATATAGGGGCAATATTATAGTAGTTATATTCTTGTATATAGGGGGGCAGTATTATAGTAGTTATATTCTTGTATATAGGAGCAGTATTATAGTAGTTATATTCTTGTATATAGGGGGCAGTATTATAGTAGTTATATTCTTGTATATAGGAGCAGTATTATAGCAGTTATATTCTTGTATATAGGGGCAGTATTATAGTAGTTATATTCTTGTATATAGGGGCAGTATTATAGTAGTTATATTCTTGTATATAGGGAGCAGTATTATAGTAGTTATATTCTTGTATACAGGGGCACTATTATAGTAGTTATATTCTTGTATATAGGGGGCAGTATTATAGTAGTTATATTCTTGTATATAGGGGCAATATTATAGTAGTTATAATCTTGTATATAGGGGCAGTATTATAGTAGTTATATTCTTGTATATAGGGGCAGTATTATAGTAGTTATATTCTTGTGTATAGGGGCAGTATTATAGTAGTTATATTCTTGTATATAGGAGCAGTATTATAGTAGTTATATTCTTGTATATAGAGGCAGTATTATAGTAGTTATATTCTTGTATATAGGAGCAGTATTATAGTAGTTATATTCTTGTATAGAGGGGGCAGTATTATAGTAGTTATATTCTTGTATATAGGGGGCAGTATTATAGTAGTTATATTCTTGTATATAAGGAGCAGTATTATAGTAGTTATATTCTTGTATAAAGGGGGCAGTATTATAGTAGTTATATTCTAGTATATAGGGACAGTATTATAGTAGTTATATTCTTGTATATAGGGGGCAGTATTATAGTAGTTATATTCTTGTATGTAGGAGGCAGTATTATAGTAGTTATATTCTTGTATATAGGGGGCAGTATTATAGTAGTTATATTCTTGTATATAAGGAGCAGTATTATAGTAGTTATATTCTTGTATAAAGGGGGCAGTATTATAGTAGTTATATTCTAGTATATAGGGACAGTATTATAGTAGTTATATTCTTGTATATAGGGGGGCAGTATTATATTAGTTATATTCTTGTATATAGGGCAGTATTATAGAAACTATTTTCTTAGCAGAACTTATTTTTATTGCGCTTCTTCATCATATATCTTAGGAATGATAACTGCACCACTGATGAGTAAATATTAGTAGAATCTGAAATATTATACTTAAAATGTATATAAAATGTAAATGTATGTAATTCGTTTGTATAGTTTAATGTTCTTCTAACTCCTTGTTTTCCTAGGAAAAGCCCCTATCTCTGATTACATGCAGGTGTCTTCCATTAATGACCTAGGCCAGGCAGACTAAACCCAAGTGCTAAATCTTCCGATTCCCTTTGCCATTATGAAGCTTAATATGTAATATATACAGTAAGCCGGTTCCTAATGAGTGTAGAAATGGAACTTTTAAGCCTCTGTACAATGAACTGCGCTACCAAAGATTTAAGTCCACACTCTCATGTGTGTCACTGTAATCCTCCCGAGTGATTGGAGAAAAAAAAATAGCATGTTGAGAGGGATGAGGGCAACTGAATAATAAAACACAGCTTGTAGCAATGCCTGGAGCTCTGACTAAACTGCAGTCCCTGCTTCCCAAAATGGACTTGGCTAAGCACAATTTATCTTAACCCCTTGTGCAGGTGGCTGTTAAGGGCCAGGAATATCCGGTTCCGCAAAAATTCTGGTTCTTCGACACTACTCAGTCCTGGAACTGATATTAACCAATGGTCGTACTTTGTAATGAACAATTCCTCCTGTTCACACTCCTCACTCTTCACGTTTCCGTATTTAGATCTTCTTTGGGGTTATATAAGGAATTAATCAGAATAAAATTAATATCCAAACAAACCTCTTCTCTGACCCAGAAATGTGAGACTTTGTAGTAAGGGTTTGTCATCAACCATCTCTTACTCTAGGAGGTCTACACAGGCTAGGAGATAAGTGTAGAAGTAGTCAAGTGACATAATATGTCATCCTGAGGGACTCATGGAGATGGTGGCCAAGCTAGGTTTGGCTTCATCGCTTTTCTCCATGGAGGGTCTAAAGCAATGAGGAGTTCCACCTCTAACCATATTAGAAAGCAAGCGAAAGTGGAACCGGCTTGAGAATCTTGCAGCCCTTCTCTCGTAACCAGGGGGTCAAACAAACGTTGGTCTCTCCTGTCTTAGAATGGTGGTTGTGGTTGCATGAACCAGCTACTGATTTTCTGCTATAGGGCTCCCCATTAATGTCCATTGGTCAGACGAATGTTTATACCTATGACATCATACCCTACTCCTCCGCCAAGTGAAAAATGTAAAAGATTTTATTTTTCCTGATGGTCTACAGTAAGGTATCAATTTATTTTTGTTTCATTAGATCTTTGACTTGCATACATGTCTGAACAATAGAGATGATCTATATAAAACCAGCGCTGTATCATCTGTCATCAAGCCAAGCCAGTATAAAGGATGATTTCCTTGGGGAACAGACACTTGGTGATCTCTAGATTGACCCCCCCAGGGGCATGGTTATCATGGAAACAGCTTGTAATACACAGGCAATTACCTATGCGCCCAGAGGGGACACTTAAATCAGGATTTATAAACCAAGGGGTCAATAGGACATCAACAATCTGGGTCGCTTCACGTTACCGATCATTATTCTATATATCAACCAGTAGTCCACGTTCCATTATATAGGACAAAGGCTGGAATTTATGAAAAGTTCTCAAGGATAAGAAAGCAAAATCCCTTTAATCTAGCCTCTGATAGCATATCCCACTATTTCTGGACTAACATTTTATTTCACCTTCCTACATATCCTCTACTCTTACAAGTTTTATATACTTTTCTATGACTGTCTAGTAATCTGGATTATTCAAGCCCTTAATTAATGGCGAGTGTTGGAAAGGGGTTCTCCAGGATTAGAAAAACATGGCTAACAGTGCCACCCCTGTCCATGGGTTGTGACTGGTATTGTAATTCAGCTCTATTGAATTGAAGGGAGTTAAGCTGCAATACCGCACACAGCCTGTGAAAAGGTGTAGCACTGTTTGGAAGAAAGTAGCCATGTTTTTGAAAAATCCTGGAAAACCCTTTTAACAACAAAAAAATCCCGACCAAATATAAATCCTTGCAGATGTTTTGTCAAATTATTCAATATTCTACTCAGTTATATCTGTCTGTGATACATATAGGTGACAACCAACATGGCCGCTTTTTCCCCTTCCACAGCGGCTGTCACTCATTGTCACTCAGCTTTCCTGGACCCTTCATTGGCGAATATACTGCAATACTGAAAGGGCATTTGCCCCTATAAGCGCTGTAATGGATAATGGTTGTCACTAGTTTTCACATAAAGCATTATAATGGAGGTTGTATTGACTTCTATATGGGCCATTTTAATAAAAAAAATTGGTAACGTAACATTTCTACATGGCGCTGGTTGAAGATCTCAGCTTGAAGCCCAGTGAAAGATTATGTGGCGGTAATTTTATCGCTTATACAAATGATCTGCTCAGCCATCTCCATGATGTTTTTGGAAGGCTTCCAGCAGATGTATTAAAAGCAACATGATTCCATTTCTAACTCGTATCCTTCGCTCCCATAATGTAATTACTTCAGATAAAGAAAATTTCCCAAAGCACTTAAGATCTCGAACCTTTCCCAGGCTGCTGTAGACCCTGGTTTTCCAATGTGGGGGAGACTAAAACCTTCTACAGAAGTAATTGTCAATATGTGGCTACCTAGTTGCTGAGAAAGTACAATTCCCAACATGCTCTGACAGCTGGCTGAAGACTGGGCATGCTGGGGGTTGTAGATTTCGAACACTTGTAGTGTCACAGGTTGACAAATACTGCTCGTCAGCCGCTATGATCTACGGCCATGTTGGTTAATGGCTGCCAGAGCATCCTGAGAGTTGTAGATTACCAACAGCTATATACCGTAGTATATAACAAAACAGGTGAGCTTTAGAGTACTACCGATATTACTAGCCATTTGCCACTGAATGTGGGGGTGTTTTTTTCCACCACTACCTACATGGGACATTTTCCCCTAAAGTAAAAAAAATACCATAAATAACCTAAAAGGTGAGTCTTACAATTATACAAATACAATAAATAACCTAAAAGTCAACCTATAGTCATAAAAATACCATAAATAACCTAAAAGCCGAGTCTTACAATTAAATAGATACAATAAATAACCTAAAAGGTGAGCCTTATAGTCATAAAAATACCATAAATAACCTAAAAGTTGAGCATTAAAATCGGATAAATACCTTAAAGAGCCTAAAAGGTGAGCCTTAGACATAAAAATACAATAAATACTCTAAAAGTTGAGCATTAAAATCAGATAAATACAATAAATAACCTAAAAGGTGAGCCTTATATATAGTCTGTATAGTCATAAAAATACAATAAATAACCTAAAAGGTAAGCCTTATAGTCATAAAAATACCATACATAACCTAAAAGGTGAGCTGAAAATGATCATAAATTACATATACCATAAAAACAATAGAAAGAGTGAGAACTTGGGAAAAGTTTTTGAAAAGTTCTGTGCATGCATTTTATGTAAGTGAGAGATAAATTGGAAGAGGAGAGCACTGAGGCTCCCACCTGTCAAACCAAATAGCAGCCGCCATGGAGATCTTTGTCAGAAGCCGAGCAGACGGCAATGAGATGAAGAAAGTTGAAAACTAATCCACTCATGAAAACTATAACTGACGTGTGGAACAAGGGACCTCGGCTGATGGTCAACTGTTGCGGAGTAGAAATGTCAATCACTGTGTTATCTTTCCAAAGCTTTTCCATTACAGGTCAGGAACGAGGGGCAGAAATCTCATCCTGGGACACCATCAGGAACCCCAGTCTCTCCGGAGGGGAGAGGGGGACGACGACACCAAATTGATTCAGAGAAACAATCATGGTCCAAAGTAATTCCAGTATATCACAATGTCTCTGATTATTACCAGAAGCTGTCAGTGAGGTAAGGCCTGGAGAACTGCTGGCGGCTTCCAGGAAGATAGTAGTGTATTGAGAATACACAGAAACAAACATTTCTGAAATCCAAAGGGTCAAGATGTGAGTCCCGGCATTACAAACATAGTCATGATGGGCACACATCTTCTCTTAGAAAAGGTGCAGAAGCTCAATGGAAAATAAACAAGATTAATGCAGATCCTGGCAAGATTTCATATTTTCGTTAGCTCAGGACATTTCCCCTGTGCTCATTGTCGCCCCCTACAAAGTAATGTATATTGTGTCAGCCGCTGACCGACATGAGACGCTGCAGCCCTCTCCCTACTCGGTGAGCAGTGTATTGACCCATCCGGAGCCGTGGCTTTCACCATGACAATGAGACGCCATGGATCTCCTCTGCTTGTGCTACACGGGTTCAGCTGCGGGATCGGGACCCGGCGTGTGACGTCACTCCTCCTGGACCTTAAATTCGAACCCTGGTGGTGAGTTTCTTTGTGTTGTTCCTGTTGTTCACTGTGTTTGACCCGGCTTTCGTCTTGACTCCGATTGATGACTTATCCGCGTACAAACCTCTGGTCTGACTCTGATCTTACTTCCTAATTCCCACCTGTTACCGACCCGGATTTATTTGACTATGAAATGCTCACAGCTGCCATCCGCAACCTGACCGTCTACTGGGGACTATTATTTGACCATGAAATGGTTCACAGCTGCCATCTGCAACCTGACTGTCTACTGGGGACTATGGTAGGGACCGTGAGGTTTAAGAGTGAAGAACGTGGGAAGACCCCGCCCGAGGTTAGCCTTCATTGTTAATTCATTGTTCCTGCTGGCCGCCAAACTACTTCTGTGCTGTGCGCAACTCCTTGTCCAACAAGTCTGCATGGTGCTACTGAAGTCTGTTTCCGCCAGTCTGTGCTACACTACTTTACCATCTTCGAGATGGCATCAAAGTTTCGACAACGTTAGCCAGGGAGCGGCATCCAGACACATTCTTCTCAGGCTTATAGTCTAGAAAGGAGCACAGTATAACCAATCCAAAAGCAGTGACGTCGTTTGGAAGCAAGTTGCGAGGGCGCTCACTGGACTCGCACAGCAGGTAGCTGGAATGGCCGCTATGCTTAATGAATTGGAAGGTAAACATATGTAGCTATGACAAGAGGTCCCGGAATTGCAGGATCAAGAGGTCTCTGCCACTGCATCTTTTCCTTAACTCCAGCCAACAGGGCCTACAGTAACTGACACTGTTCGACTCGCCCGTGAACCAAAGGTACCCCTACCTGAGACATTTTCTGGTGACATAAGATACTTACAACCTTTTATCTACAGTTGCCACTTGCATTTTTCCCTAGAGTCCTGTACCTATCTAATGGTCTAGGTAAAGGTAAGCACCATTATTACTTTGTTGAAAGGCAAACCTCCATCCTCAGCACAAAAACTTCTGGAACAGGATCGCCCTCTCCTCCTGGACCTTAATGCCTTCTTGGAAGGAATTCAGATCCGGGTAGGTAACAGACAGGCAACATAATCAGAATCAGGAGGTAAGGTCAGGGTCAGGCCAGAGTGCAGTAAACGGATAAGTCAGATCAAGCAGAGTCAAGACGAAAGCCCAGAAAAACACAGGGAACAACGGAAAAAGGCCAGGAACTGATAACCACCAGGGCTGATAACGAAGCACTGCAATACTGGAGACGTCCGGTGCCAGGTAACAATCCTATGGCTGGAGCCATGCAGGTTCGGAAGGTCAAGGTGACTCCAGGGCTCTGGACGGGCCAACACGCCACCCGCCAAGAAGAGATAATGCCACGGCTGACACAAGATACATTATTCCACAGGGGCGACAATGAGGACCGCACTTATAACAGCCTATTTATGTTGTGTAATTATTTTTCATTCTATTTATTTATTTATTTATTTATGTGACCTATGAACTTTGAACTGTAGACACCATATTTAGGTCCCATGCACACGACCATAATTACGGTCCGCAATTACAGACCCATTCATTTCTATTGACCACGGACACCTTCCCGTATATTTGTGGGAAGGTGTCCGGGCCGTAGAAAGCCTCCGCCTTACTTTATACGGACCGTGCGCCCATAATTTATATGGGAGCACGGGCCGAAAATGCGGGTGCCAGTAATCACGGACCGGAGTGTTGTTTGCACACTATTATTATGTCACACTGATCTGATGAGGGGGTTGAGCAAACAGCCAGAAACACGTAAACTTGCGGACAATAAAAGAAAGATTTTAACAAGCTGTCTGGAATCGATGTAGGGTCGCTTTATGTGTTGTAATGATGCTTGGGGTCCTATTTAATTTTTACATGCCTTATAAAGTTACATGACTAAATAGGTATATGACTTTTCTTATCTGGTTAGAAAGGACTTTTGCTACTTGCAAAAACAAATCCTAGGACCCCAGTCTCATTTCCATTATGTAAAGCTGCGGCATCATGCAACTTTTTCATTAGCAGTTATTTCAATAACTTTCCTCAATCAGTGCCCTCTTTGCCTACAGTCGGCTTTACAAGTTTCCATTCAACATGGTCTAATCGGATCTGGATCAAGTCTCAAATACTCTGAAAGACACAGACCCACCGCTACAGTCTACGAATTTGATTAATGGGTTTGAAAATGTAATGACATCTTAAGGAAAAAATAAATAAATAAAAGACTTAATGCATCTCTCATAATACATCGGCCACATAATTACATCCTAAGCAGTGGAAGCGCCGCACAGCTGAGAGCATTAATTGAAAACCGCAATTAGAAATGAGGGCTATTTTTAAGACACTTAGAAAATTGCATACGAAACTTCATGCCAATATTATTAAAGACTAATTATACCTCAATTATTATTCCATTATCATCAACTTGGTAGATTGTGGTTTACCTATATACATGAGCGTCTATTCAATATTCCTCCCCGCGCGGGGGGATGTATCGGAAGGGTAATAGACTGGTAGGAGAAGTTGATAATACAATAGTTGGATGCGTGGACTGAATGTAAACTCTACTTGGACAAAAAAACAATTCACGGTTTTCGATTTGGCTGGACTAGCAGTTGTCATCAATGGAAGAGCTTGGCCAACCTCCTGTATTGTACAGTTTGGGGACTTCCTCCAAAGAATGAGGGCCAGCGATGTTACAGCAGCCTCGAAAACTGCAATATAAGCATTTAGGCTTTATTTTACCTACATCAAGTCCCAGTAGGACTCTGTCCCGAATATATGGCAGAAGGCTCATTAGTCTTCCAAAGAGATGCAATGAAGGTGGGATGAACCTTGAACAATCTATTTTTCTTGCAGAATTGTATCTAAACCTTTCATTTTGACATCTACTTGTACTTTAAAATAACCCCATCCCCCAACAAAAAAAGTGCTGGGTGACTCAAGTGGGAATTTTTTGTGAGCATCCCTCCAAATGACTCAAGACCTCATTATCTTGTATGGCGGGCCACAGGGACAAGTGGCAACCAGATACATAACTCTACAGCCGCCACACCCCTATTGCATCCCAACAGAAGTCTCCATTTTAAGGCCTTCCAAATTTACAAAATATATTGGGTGGAGTGACCCACTGACCAGCTTCCTGTCCTCAAAAACATAAAGTCTCATCTCAACAACCACTTTTTAGACTGAAACTAGACCAGCAATTAGCTGACCATCATAAGTTCAGCTAAAGAAACAAGCGTAGATCAGCCGTAATCACCCGTGGAAGCTGTGGCTGGCCATACCTTACAATGTGTAGATTTTACATGTCGGCCATTCTATTAACGAGCCAGGTCTGCCAAAACAAGAGACGCTTTTTGTAATGCTTATAGGGTGGGAGACCTCCCTCTACGACATCTATATGCCCTGTTTCCCCATAGAAATTAATATGGGCTCAATTGAAGGTACATCAGTCAGCTGGATCGGCATGGGTGATTGTTAGGTCTTGTTGAGGGTTTGGCAAATGTCTTGTATCTATATGAAACTTTAGACGTCTTTGTTGCCTTCCACATAATCAAGACCTTTAATTACTTTATCTCAGTGCAGAGCCTGGAATTTAAAACTACTGTGACCTCAAATCTACTTTCAGGTCCTCCACATGGGACATCCCCAAAAGACAGTGGAGAGTGTCAGCAGGTATATCGTGCTCGCAGTTTTATTCTCAGCTTTACGTTTGGCTAGACTATTAACGTAAGTCTCCAGACACAATTATTAAGAATTTAAAGCTTCACTGGCTGAAATGTAATCTTCTATAAACATCTCCGGACTTCACCTGTGATTCATTTTCACAGAGCCACAGAAGATCATTTCATGGCACATTGTTGGGTTTATATTGAAGATTTAGTACTTGTTTTGTTAGGGAGTTCAGGGAGCTGAAAAGCCGCCGTCAATAAACGATGCTCGGGTTACGGATTGCCGGTGCTGGCTGAATGAACAAGTATTTTTAACAATATCTGTATTTTATTGGTACATTGGTCTCTTATAATGAAATGAGATGTTATATGGGAAGATGAAAGAGGAATTATTTTATTGTGGAATCAGGTCCATGAAAAAGATAAAAATTGCACTTTAAAGTATTTCACCAGAATTATTACCCCCTACAAGAAATCTTGTAAAAATGTTAAAACTGCTGAGTATTAAACTACTAATGATTTATTAAAACTGAGCTGGAGGGGAGTTGGTGTATATCAATGTACTGGGAACCAGTGACCTCACCGACACACTTCATATTAATGAGAATACAGCTATCAATACGCCAGGAACCAGAGACGTCACTGGCACTTCATATTCATGAGAATACAGCCTATCAATACACCAGGAACCAGAGACATCACTGAGACACTTCATATTCATGAGAATGCAGCATATCAATTCACCAGGAACCAGTGACCTCACTGACACACCTAATAATCATGAGAATACAGCCTATCAATACACCAGGAACCAGAGACATCACTGACACTTCTTATTCATGAGAATGCCGCCTATCAATACACCAGGAACCAGTGACATCACTGAGACACTTCATATTCATGAGAATGAAGCCTATCAATTCACCAGGAACCAGTGACCTCACTGACACACCTAATAATCATGAGAATACAGCCTATCAATTCACCAGGAACCAGTGACTTCACTGAGACACTTTATATTCATGAAAATGAAGCCTATCAATTCACCAGGAACCAGTGACATCACTGAGACACTTCATATTCATGAGAATACAGCCTATCAATACACCAGGAACCAGTGACATCACTGAGACATTTCATATTCATGAGAATACAGCATATCAATACACCAGGAACCAGTGACATCACTGAGACATTTCATATTCATGAGAATGCAGCCTATTAATTCACCAGGAACCAATGACATCACCGACACACTTGATTTTCATGAGAATGTAGCCTGTCAATACACCAGGAACCAGTGACATCACCGACACCCAGTGGCGGATTATCATTAGGGCGTTTCGGGCGGTCGCCCGGGGCCCAAGACTGCCAGGGGGCCCAAGGCTCCCAGCGAGCCTATGACCGCCCGAACCCCCTCATGCCCAGTGGCGTCGCTAGCACCGGAGGGAGCCCCGGTGCCAGGACCGCACCTGTCAGGCGAGGGGAGCTTTGCTTCTACTTAGCAGCCGTGGTCTGTGCTGCTTTAGAAGCTCCCCCTCCAGCCCCCCTTCCCTGCTCTAAACATCTCTGCTGCTAGCTGTCGGGACATGGGGGAGGGGAGACTGTCGGCGGGCTCTGTGCTGTGAGCAGGAGAAGAGCTGCAGTGAAGACATAAAAGGTAAGTGCATGTGTGTTTAATATCCATATTCATGTGTGTTTAATGTCCATATTCATGTATGTTTAATATCCATATTCATGTGTGTTTAATGTCCATATTAATGTGTGTTTAATATCCATATTCATGTATGTTTAATGTCCATATTCATGTGTTTACAAGGTGTACTTTGTGTATAATGTGCATACTCGTGTGTAATGTGCCTACTTAGTGTATAATGTGCATACTCGTGTGTACTTTGTGTACTATGCATACTTTGTGTATAATGTGCCTACTTTGTGTACTTTGTGCATAATGTGTGTACTTTGTGTACTGTGCGTACTTTGTGCATAATGTGCGTACTTTGTACTGTGCGTACTTTGTGCATAATGTGTGTACTGTGCGTACTTTGTGCATAATGTGGTACTTTGTGTACTGTGCGTACTTTGTGCATAATGTGCCTACTTTGTACTGTGCGTACTTTGTGCATAATGTGCGTACTTTGTGCGTACTTTGTGCATAATGTGCGTACTTTGTGCATAATGTGGTACTTTGTGTACTGTGCATACTTTGTGCATAATGTGCCTACTTTGTGCATAATGTGCGTACTTTGTGCATAATGTGCGTACTTTGTGCATAATGTGCCTACTTTGTGCATAATGTGCCTACTTTGTGCATAATGTGCGTACTTTGTGTACTTTGTGCATAATGTGCGTACTTTGTGCATAATGTGCATACTTTGTGCATAATGTGCGTACTTTGTGCATAATGTGCATAATGTGCGTACTTTGTGCATAATGTGCGTACTTTGTGTACTGTGTGTACTTTGTGCATAATGTGCGTACTTTGTGCATAATGTGCCTACTTTGTGTACTTTGTGCATAATGTGCCTACTTTGTGCATAATGTGCGTACTTTGTGTACTTTGTGCATAATGTGCGTACTTTGTGCATAATGTGCATACTTTGTGCATAATGTGCATAATGTGCATAATGTGCGTACTTTGTGCATAATGTGCGTACTTTGTGTACTGTGTGTACTTTGTGCATAATGTGCGTACTTTGTGCATAATGTGCCTACTTTGTGTACTTTGTGCATAATGTGCGTACTTTGTGCATAATGTGCCTACTTTGTGCATAATGTGCCTACTTTGTGTACTTTGTGCATAATGTGCGTACTTTGTGCATAATGTGCGTACTTTGTGCATAATGTGCCTACTTTGTGTACTTTGTGCATAATGTGCCTACTTTGTGCATAATGTGCCTACTTTGTGCATAATGTGCGTACTTTGTGCATAATGTGCGTACTTTGTGCATAATGTGCGTACTTTGTGCATAATGTGCGTACTTTGTGCATAATGTGCCTACTTTGTGTACTTTGTGCATAATGTGTGTACTTTGTGCATAATGTGCGTACTTTGTGCATAATGTGCCTACTTTGTGTACTTTGTGCATAATGTGCCTACTTTGTGTACTTTGTGCATAATGTGCGTACTTTGTGCATAATGTGCGTACTTTGTGCATAATGTGGTACTTTGTGTACTGTGCGTACTTTGTGCATAATGTGCCTACTTTGTGTACTTTGTGCATAATGTGGTACTTTGTGTACTGTGCGTACTTTGTGCATAATGTGCATAATGTGCGTACTTTGTGCATAATGTGCCTACTTTGTGCATAATGTGCCTACTTTGTGTACTTTGTGCATAATGTGCCTACTTTGTGCATAATGTGCCTACTTTGTGCATAATGTGCCTACTTTGTGTACTGTGTGTACTTTGTGCATAATGTGCGTACTTTGTGCATAATGTGCGTACTTTGTGCATAATGTGCGTACTTTGTGTACTGTGTGTACTTTGTGCATAATGTGCCTACTTTGTGTACTAGTGTTTAGGTAGTGTTAGCAATAGTTACGGCGCGGCAGGGTGGTGGTGGAGAAGGGGGGCCCAAGTTTGGGTAACAGCCCAGGGCCCATGGTCTTCTTAATCCGCCACTGCCGACACCCTTCATAATACAGCCTATCAATACACCAGGAACCAGTGACATCACTGAGACACTTCATATTCATGAGAATGTAGCTTATCAATACACCAGGAACCAGTGACATCACCGAGACCCTTCATAATACAGCTATCAATACACCAGGAACCAGTGACATCACTGACACTTTATATTCATGAGAATTAGCCTGTCTATTCACTTGTGACTGGTGAGATGTTATATACTCTCTGAATGTTTTCGGTTGTGTTTTGGAAGTACCGACCACCCAAGTGCCTCTATTGCATGTTCTGCTGTTATCCTCCTTTGCTTGGCAGTGCCAGCCTTTAATAACACAGAAGTGCTCAATTTCCAAACAAATAGCTGTCATTTTAGGGGTTATGTATCATCTTCTGTAAGTGTGACTGTCTTGGCTGCCCGAGAGTTTGTTATAGTCTCGTCTTAATGGAAATTACACATTTATTTTGTCAGATGGAATCAAAACACACATATTCTTTTCATCCATTCTCTTGAACTAGTAATTTATCGGATATAAAAATTGTGCTGGGTTCTTGGCCAGCAATATTAGAGTATAATTTTTACATCAACGCAAATTATCCATTTTCTCAGTGTCTCAGTATAACTTATTGGGATTGTGATGGATTTGCATATTCCCGGAAGAAGAGTCTAAAGAGAAGCAATTGTCATTGTGATTGCAAATTGTGCCAGAGGGATATATGTATACATAATAAATACATCTAACCAAGGCACAGAGTCTAAGGGACTCTCCAAGTTTTCCCCTTAAAGGGGGTTTTCATCCTAAAACATTTATCACCTATTCACTGAAAGGTGATAAATGTTACATTGGAGGGGATCCGACCACAGGGACCCCAACCCCTAAAAGTGTTTGGCTCTTCCAATCAGTGCCATGGACTTTGAATGGAGTGACAGCGCACATGCTAGACCACCGCTTCACTCAATGCCAAGGTGGTCCTCCTTGCCAAGGTGGTGCAGCTGGGAAAGGGGGACCAGGGTTTCCGATTTTAATGACCGGTTAGATCACTGATCTAACATTTATTACCTATCCAGTAGATAGGGGACATTTTCAGGCTGGAATACCCTTTTAACCCCCTCACAGAGGTACGGGCTGGTCAAATAGCCAGGTCACGATTACCAGAATAGTCACCCTTTAGTGGCAGAAATCCTGTCAGACATAGGTCTAAAAGTTAAGCAAGGCAGGAACAAATGTTAGGACGTGTAATACTGGTGCTCTGCACTCGTTGGCGTACTATCTCTCCCAGAAAGCACAGCTGGCAGGTTATCTTGGGTACACACTATACGGTTCCTAGATCTCCACACTGTCTTGCACCTGCATTTCCTTCTGCTGCCGGTGTGGCTGGGAGGGCCCATAGGGCGGCGTGCGCTCACTTCCTGCATCTTATAGGGCCAGCGAGTGCTTCCAAATCCAACCCCAGCCTCTCCCTCATTTACCAGGAATATTAACCCCTTCCCGTCGTAAACAACCTTCAGATATTAATTTTCGTTTTTTCCTCCCCACATTCCAAAAGCCATAACTTTTATATTTTTCCGTCGATATAGTCCTATGAGGGCTTGTTTTTTGCGGGGCGAGTTGTAGTTTTTCGGAGCACCATTTATTTTGCCATATAATGTACTAGGAAACAGGAAAAAAATTATTTGTGGGGTAGAAAATGAAAAATACAGCGATTCCTCCATGGTTTTTTGCGCCCCGTTTTTACGAAATTCACTGTGCAATTAAAATAACATGTTAACTTTATTCTGTGGGTCAATACGATTATGCTGATACCAAAAATATATCGTTTTTTCTATATTTTACTACTTAAAACCGAAGTGTAAAAAAGAAAATTTGTTTTGTGTCGCTAAATTCTGCGAGCCATAACGTTTTTATTTTTCCGTCGATTAAGTGGTATGAGGGCTTATTTCTTGCGGGATAAGATGTAGTTTTTAATGATACCATTTTGGTGTACATGCGATGGTTTGATCACATTTTATTTCATTTTTTTGTGGGGAATTAGGTGACCAAAAAATAGGGATTCTGGCGTTTACAATTTTTTTTTAGGGCGTTCACCGTGCGGCGTAAATAATGATATATTGTAATAGTTCAGACTTTTACGGACGCAGCGATACCAATTATGTTTATTTATTTTCCTATGCTCTAGTGGGAAAATGGGGAAAGGGGGTTGTTTTGAACTTTTAATATATATATATATTTTTTTACACAAAAAAAAACTTTATTTAACTAATTTTTACTTTTTTTATTAGTCCCCCTAGAGGACTTCAACCAGCGATCGTTAGATACTAATGTATTGCAGTATATCGGGATTCTGACAGGCCGGAGGCAGGGATTAATAGGTGCACAAAGATGGCGGATCTGCGGGCCTACATTAGGCCCCCAGGTAGCCATAGCAACCATTGCCCCCCCCCGCAATTGCGTTGCAAGGAGGTGCGATGAGATGTTAGTGGGGGGCGCCCCCCTCTTTCTAACGATTTAAATGCTGCGGTCGCTATTGACCGCAGCATTTAACGAGTTAAACAAGTGTCGGCTGTAACATACAGCCGACACCGGCAGCGTATAGAGCGGGTTCACTCCGTGAGCCCGCTCCATACTGCCCCTACCTGGCTTTGACGTAACTGTATGTCATACGTTCCGCGAAGGGGTTAATCTACTTCACTGGACACACCGGGCCTGAGCAATTCACTGGACACACCGGGCCTGAGCAATATTGGAACAAAGTTATCCAGCAAATGTTCCTGTATGCACCTGATCCTGTCTGCTATTGCTACCAGTTATCTGCTGCCAGCCTGCATCCGGTAATCCGCTACCAGCCTGCATCCAGTAATCCGCTACCAGCCTTCATCCAGTAATCCGCTACCAGCCTACATCCAGTAATCCGCTACCAGCCTGCATCCTTTAATCCGCTACCAGCCTGCATCCAGTAATCCGCTACCAGCCTGCATCCAGTAATCCACTACCAGCCTTCATCCAGTAATCCGCTACCAGCCTTCATCCGGTAATCCGCTACCAGCCTGCATCCGGTAATTTGCTGCCAGCCTGCATCCGGTAATCCGCTACCAGCCTGCATCCAGTAATCCGCTACCAGCCTGCATCCGGTAATCCGCTACCAGCCTGCATCCGGTAATCCGCTACCAGCCTGCATCCGGTAATTTGCTGCCAGCCTGCATCCGGTAATTTGCTGCCAGCCTGCATCCGGTAATTTGCTGCCAGCCTGCATCCGGTAATTTGCTGCCAGCCTGCATCCGGTAATTTGCTGCCAGCCTGCATCCGGTAATTTGCTGCCAGCCTGCATCCGGTTACCTGCTGTCCCCAGTATCCAGCTACCTGCCTGTGACCAGCTTCCCGTTACCTGCCTGTGTCCTGTTATCCGCTGCCAGCCGCTACTTTTACTGGTGGAGTAGTCCTGTGGGTCCACAACCCGCTGGTCATTACAGAATGTAGCGAAGGTTCGATACTAGGATCAAGAAAACACGTTACAATAAAAGGAGATACTGCAAGCAGTCAGGAACACTATCTTTCCGTTCAGAAGAGGCCTGGAGTACGAGGAACATGCAACTAGCCGCCTGTGGTGACATGATCAGGTCATGGCAAGTGGTTGTGGCTAACGGCGGAGAGACGCCTGCAGGGGGCAGGAGCGCAGTAATGGCCTGCGCCAAAGTGAGTAGCAGGATCGCTTTGTAATTTGTTTACTAACGTTACTGCAGCCCCAATATATGAATCCTATTTCTCATGTGTATGTTTCCTAGCAACCAATAAGCTTCCTGTGCGAGTGACCACCATTTGAGTACATGTCACTACGTATACTGAAGTGGTCACAGGTAGCTTAAAAACACGAAAGACCAATATGCAAGAACAAGAATGACTGAAATTTAGGCGAGGCTTGGAATTCAGTTTTAGTATTTATGCTGTACTAACCCTATATACAAATGCAGTTAACTGTTTCATTTAATACTCTTTCCCATGTGCCTCTGCAGTAAATAGTAATACAGTAAAATCCTACAATAATACTCCAAATATGATAATCCAGTATTTGCTGCCAGCACGCTCTGAACACAATAAGTGTGTTTTATATACTTTTCCGTGACTGTCCAATACTCCAGAATGTCAGATTAAATTAATTTAACTGCTAAGGCTTCGTTCACACCTGTGTCGGGGCTCCGTTCATGGGCTCCGTCGGAGAATCCCGTCAGGGGAACCCATGAACGGAGCACAAAGTGAAACAAACGGAACCCATAGGTTCAATGGTGACGGATCCGGTGCGAATGTTTTTTGTTTGTCCCTGTTGTGTAAGGGCTCCGTCATTTTAATGGAATGAATAGCGCAGTATTGATTCCATCAAAACGACAGAACCCTTAAACAACGGTGACAAACGGAAACCATTTGCACCGGATCCGTCACCATTGAAAACAATGGTGATGCAAACGTAAACCTATGGGTTCCGTTTGTTTCAGTCAGGGTCCAGTTCATGGGTTCCCGTGAGGGAAAGCTCCGATGGAACCCATGAACCGAACCCTGACGCAGATGTGAACGAAACCTAATCCGTTCTAGATATTGATGGATCTTATCGGACAACTTTAACAACAAAATTTCGCCTATAAAGCTTCCTCCCGTTTGTTGCGACCACTATGATTTACCCATTGATCTAATACTTAATTGGGGGAAAACATCGCTGTTACGGAGCCCTAGAAAATTCCTCAGGACGAATCTCATTGCTTAAATATTCCAGACTAGGAGAATTTTTTTTCCTCTCCTCTCCTCCAGCTTTCCCACATCTGATTCTCAGCCCTCGATGACCTTGAAGCAAAGCCTCATGCATTATTACTGAGGCTGGGTCTAATGAAACACTTGGACCAGGTTGACACAATTAAGCCACAATCTGGCTGGAAACTTCTGGATCGTTGCAGTAATTCTTTAACTCTTCACGGCAATAAGATCTTCCGGCTTCTTCGTTACTTTTTGACTTTTTTTGGAATGTGCTGTGTTCAATGAAGAGTGTTGAAATGTTGTTTCTTTTGGATTGTAATTAAGTTGACTGGGTTTTTTTTCTTAGCTGGAGTTTTATTCAATGCTGGCGCGCTTATAATGAACAAAAGTCAGGGAAGATATGCATTACAGCCTACATGGTGCCAAGAATGTAAAAAATTCAAAAAGACTCATTATTCCTATTGTTATTAGGAATATATTGTATGTATTGTGTGTTTGTGTGAATAGAAAATGACAGGGATGGTGGACAGAGATACAGGGAGGAACAATAATACAGGTTTATCGCTCTTGAGGAACCTTACAACGAGAATCCGAAAAAAGGGCCGTCTTGTCGAATGAGCTACGAAAGCTACAAAAATATGCAAGAGGATCAATTACTTTCTGAGAAAATGAAAAATAGAGACAATTGTTATGTCGGGAAACTGTTTCTACTTTCACGTGGAATCCATTACGGTGAAGCTTCACCTTCACCTTCAATGTCACATATTTCTAATATATACTCATTATCATGTTGACTTCTCCAGGGCCTGCCGTATATTCAATGATGCCCTGTGCAGTGACTCTTCTGTTGGTGACTCCTCCATATGGTGTATTGTCATACAGTGTACAAAGCGCCATACCATACAATACCTAATTATCAGTGCCGTATGGTTAGGGGACCATATAGCAGTGCCGTACACTGGCCAAAGAACTACGTAAGTATCAGAACAACACAATGCCTAAGTAAATACCACCATAAATGCTGAAATAATACCAATATATAGTGACCAAGGAACAGCTCCATACATAAAGTAATCTGATAAAATACTATACAATTGTTAATTTTTTTTTTTACCCTTTGGTAAATGAAGAACGCCAAGAAGCTGCTGTTGACGGATCTTATACTTTTAAGGTGTGTCTATTTAGCACTTTTGGGTCCCATTGGCTGGTTAGAACTATCATATACATTGCAGCTCTGCTCATGAACATATTCATTACTCCCTGTTAGCACTTACATACCCTCCTACCCAGGTATACATACGTTAACCATGCTGCATAGATATTTACTTATTAATGACTTAATTTGGCCTTTGTGCCCCCAAATATGAACACATAAATATAATTAGATCTGTCAACAGCAGCTATAACCTGCTTGATAGGCAGCAAAAGAAGAATATTTTGACACTACACTACTCTCCCTAAGTTAAAATTGACAACATCCGGCATGATATTCTCTCCCAGTCCCCTAGTAACATCGATCCCCTTCCCTCCCGCACTCCCTCTTCTTCACTCTCAGCATTTGACCCAATAACTGAAGAAGAAGTCTCAAGGCTCCTCTCTTCTTCTCGTCCTACTACCTGCCCTAGTGATCCTGTCCCCTCACACCTCCTCCAGTCCCTCTCCCCGGCTGTCACTAGTCACCTCACTAAAATATTTAACCTCTCTCTTTCCTCTGGTATCTTTCCCTCCGCTTTTAAACATGCCATTATAAACCCATTACTGAAAAAAACAACTCTTGACCCATCCAGCGCTGCCAACTACCGACCAGTCTCTAATCTGCCCTTCATCTCCAAACTCCTGGAACGCTTGGTCTACTCTCGCCTTATCCGCTATCTCTCTGCTAACTCCATTCTTGACCCCTTACAATCTGGTTTCCGCACTCTACACTCCACAGAAACTGCCCTTACTAAAGTCTCAAATGATCTCTTGGCGGCTAAATCGGACGGTAAATCCTCTCTCCTGATTCTTTTGGATCTCTCTGCAGCCTTTGACACTGTAGACCACAAATTCCTACTTAACATGCTCCACTCTATTGGCCTCAAGGACGCGGCTCTCTCTTGGTTTTCCTCCTATCTCTCTGACCGCTCATTCAGTGTGTCATTTGCTGGTTCCACCTCTTCTCATCTTCCCCTTGCTATCGGGGTTCCGCAGGGATCAGTCCTAGGTCCGCTTCTCTTTTCTCTCTACACAGCCCCTATTGGACAAACCATCAGCAGATTTGGCTTCCAGTACCATCTCTATGCTGATGACACCCAATTATATGTCTCTTCCCGTGACATCACCCCTGCTCTAATACAGAACACCGGTGATTGTCTGTCCGCTGTCTCTAACATCATGTCCTCACTATATCTGAAACTGAATCTTTCTAAAACTGAGCTCCTTGTGTTCCCACCATCTACTAACCTCCCTAAACCTGATGTCTCCATCTCTGTGTGTGGCACTATCATAACTCCTAAGCAGCACGCCCGCTGTCTCTGGGTTATTTTTGACTCAGATCTTTCCTTTACTCCTCACATACAATCACTTTCACGCTCCTGTCATTTTCACCTCAAAAACATCTCCAGAATCCGCTCTTTTCTTACGGAGGAAACCGCCAAAACTCTCATTGTTGCTCTAATTCACTCTCGTCTTGACTACTGTAACTCATTACTAGTCGGTCTTCCCCTCACTAAACTCTCCCCTCTCCAATCTATCCTCAATGCAGCAGCCAGGCTCATCTTTATGACCAACCGCTACACCAACGCCTCTACCCTGTGCCAGTCACTGCACTGGTTGCCCATCCCCTTCCGAATAAAATTCAAACTTATTACTCTCACCCACAAAGCTCTCCACAGTGCTGCACCTCCTTACATCTCCTCCCTCATCTCTGTCTACCACCCTACTCGGGCTCTACGTTCTGCCAACGACCTTAGATTAAAATCCTCCATAATCCGAACCTCCCACTCCCGTCTCCAGGATTTCTCTCGTGCTGCACCAGTCCTCTGGAATGTGCTACCCCAGACAATCAGATTAATTCCCAATATCCACAGTTTTAAACGTGCCCTGAAAAACATCTTTTTAGACAGGCCTATAACATTCCCTAATCTGACTCCATTCCATGGCCCTCCTTTTAGATTAGTCATCAGAATAAGATTCCCTCACACTCCTTCTCTTCATGTCTGTCATACACGGATACTGGCTGGTGACCGGATCATGCAGCTTTATGTTACCACCCCATGTGTATAAAAATGGCCGGACCATTGTACAGAACAAACACTGTTACACTTTGTGTCTCTTTTATTTCCTCATAGATTGTAAGCTCTTGCGAGCAGGGTCCTCACTCCCCAGGTTTGAATTGTAAATGAACTTTGTCACTATGTAATGTCTGATATTGTTTGTTTCATGTTCTCTCTAAATTGTAAAGTGCTGCGTAATATGTTGGCGCTATATAAATAAAGATTATTATTATTATTAAGTCAATGGCGTCCAAAAGTATGGATCATTATACAACTTAATTGAGATTTAGATAGTATATAGGAAGCCCTAACTCCCTATAATAGGCCAAAATAAGTCAATAGGGTCAATGTTGTATATAGGGAGAATCTGCGGTTTTTCTGTTTGTTGGTGGTGATTCACAAATTGCTAGGGCTACGGTGACGAAAAAAATAAAAATCAATAAATTAGTTATTGCTAAAAGTGGCAAAAAAATAAATAAACCATGTTTCAGTTTGCATCACCATTGATTTCAATAGTGACAGATCCGTTGAAAATGGTTTCCGTTTGTCACTGTTGTGTAAGGGTTCTGTTGTTTTGACTGAATCAATACAGTAGTCGACTGCGCTATTCATTCCGCCAATCCCACGGTATTGCTTCCTACCTTGCAGCAATACCTTGGGATTGGGGTTGTCAGACCTCAGTCTTCTCTTTTGTTATGAAATTACAGCTTTAAAACTTTCTGGTACCCTGTAGAACCAGTACATTTTTAGTAGGGGGCATGCTGAAGATTGACAACCCTATTCCCGCAATCTTGCTGCAGCCAAGAAAGTTCATTACACTTAACATGTATTATTTCATGAATTCAGATTTTCTTACACCAAAGTTATCTAGTCCGGTTGTTCACGTTGCAGAAGGAGAGTGCTGTTTGCTCAACTAGGCGCTTGCTGTAATTCAGCACCATGGACAGGGACACTATTACTCATATGCACTTGTACAATGCGCCTTTGAATTTATGGAGCAGAACAGACATCAATAAGTCAGCGTCTTTTGATGTCTACTAATCTTCACGCTGGATTAACAAAACGGGTCACCTTGCCTTCTCTCTTATCATGAGGAATGAGCATCATCTGAATTAATAATTATCTCTCAAAGATAATTACTAAATAAAACTGCAGCCATCCTGAGTAAATGAAGCAAGGTTAAAAAAAGTTTAACATTTATATTTCACATTCATGGCTGCAATATAGGTTTCCCCTTCATATCTCAAGAGGAAGGAAATATTTAATTGTCTTTTTACCATGTAATACTGCTCAAATATGGAAAACATATAACAACTATAATACTGCTCTCCAGGGGCGTAGCTAGGGGGGGCAGGCGGGGCATGTGCCCCGGTCGCAACTTAGAGGGGGGCGCCACCTCCTCCTGCACTATAAAGCTATGTTCACACGTAGAGTCAAAAACGTCTCAAAATACGGAGCTGTTTTCAAGGGAAAACAGCCCCTGATTTTCAGACGTTTTTTTGAGCAACTCACGTTTTTCGCGTCGTTTTCGCGGCATTTTTACAGCCGTTTTTGGAGCTGTTTTCATTGGAGTCTATGAGAAAACGGCTCCAAAAACGTCCCAAGAAGTGTCATGCACTTCTTTGACGAGGCTGTATTTTTATGCGCCGTCTTTTGACAGCGACGCGTAAAATGACAGGTCGTCGGCACAGTACATCGTAAAACCCATTGAAAGTAATGGGCAGATGTTTGCCGACGTATTGGAGCCATTTTTTCAGACGTAATTCGAGGCATAAAACGCCTCCATTACGTCTGAAAATAGGTCGTGTGAACCCAGCCTAATTGTACCTGTACAATTAGAAGCAATGAATGGCCGGGTACGTTCCGTGCCCGTCCATTCAGCTCTTTTGTACGAGTCGCACTTCCGTCGCTGAAAGGCGCTGACTGACAGGGAAAGTCATTCTGCCCAGCCAATCAGCGCCTTTCATAGACGCTTCGTTCAACCCCCAGGAGACCTGCGCAGAAAAGAGCAGGTCTCCATTGCTGCCGGCCGGCGTGGGAACGGGATTAAGCTGAGTTTGAATAGTTTTTTTTAATTATTGTAATAAAAAAGTGTGTGGCTTTATCTACGGGCGTGGCTTTATCTACAAGGGGGACTTTATCTACGGGGGGGGGGCTTTATCTACACGGGGGGCTTTATCTACAGGGGGGCTTTATCTATGGGGGGGGGCTATATCTACAGGGTCTATGGGGGGGGCTTTATCTACAGGGGGGCTATATGCTAGGGTGGGCTATCTATGGAGCACCATATACAGGGGTGGGCTATATCTACAGGGTCTATATACAGGGGTGGGCGATCTATGGAGCACTATATACAGGGGTGGGCTATATCTACAGGGGGCAATATACAGGGGTGGGCTATCTGTGGAGCACTATATACAGGGGTGGACTATATGTGGAGCACTATATATAGGGGTGGGCTATATCTGCAGGGGGCTATATACAGGGGTGGGCTATCTGTGGAGCACTATATACAGGGGTGGGCTATATCTACAGGGGGCAATATACAGGGGTGGGCTATCTGTGGAGCACTATATACAGGGGTGGACTATATGTGGAGCACTATATATAGGGGTGGGCTATATGTGCAGGGGAGCTATATACAGGGGTGAGCTATCTGTGGAGCACTATACGGGGAGCTATTTGTGGGACACTATATACAGGGGTGGGCTATCTGTGGAGCACTATACGGGGAGCTATTTGTGGGACACTATATACAGGGGAGGGCTATATCTACAGGGGGGCTATATACAGGGGTGGGTTATATCTACAGGGGTCTATATACAGGGGTGGACTATGTGGAGCACTATTTACAGGGGTGGGCTATATCTACAGGGGGGCTATATACAGGGGTGGGCTATCTGTGGAGCACTATACGGGGAGCTATTTGTGGGACACTATATACAGGGGTGGGCTATCTGTGGAGCACTATACGGGGAGCTATTTGTGGGACACTATATACAGGGGTGGGCTATATGGGGGCACTATCTATGGGGGGCACTATCTACAGGGGGCACAGTGTGTGTGTGGGGGTAATGGTGTATGGTGCTATTATAATTAGAGGTGCAGTGTATGGCACTATTATATTTAGGGGCGTAGTGTGTGGTATAATGAGAACTTATCTTTATTTATAGGTGTAGAAATGTTGGAAAAGTGAGAAGCTGAAGACATGTGAGTGGCAAACTGCAGAAATGGTCTGTGACCAGGAGAAGTCATCATAGAGGTCTGGATCGGATGGAGAAAAAGAACTAGAATCTGAGACGTCACCGGTGAGTCACTTAATGTAAATGTTCATTCTGCCTCTAATCAGCACTGTAGTCACTGTATGATCTGCAGCGAGATGATGGGTGGTATGATTATGATAGGATTTATTTTTTGTGAAACAGCATCTCCCAGCATATCCCAACCATTGATCGGGCCATGCTGGGTGCTGTAGTTTTACGCCGTACAAACTTGTACGGCAGGGGTTGCACTAAATTGAGCAATATTTGTGCTGGTGCTGTATATATGTACTGAGCTTGGTTCTGGTGCTGTGTATAGAACTATATAAAATGTACATATTGTAAAATCTACAAATGTTTTTATGCTCGAGTTACATAAAAAGAAATGTGAAAAAGAAATGACACGTCATTGATTGGTAGAGAAAACAAACACGGCGAGGGGGAAGGAGATGTCGGAAAGGAGGTTGGGGGGGGGCGCCAAACTGAATCAATGCCCGGGTGCTGGAGAACCTAGCTATGCCTCTGCTGCTCTCTATATACAAGACTATAACTACTATAATACGGGCCCCTATATACAAGACTGTAACTACTATAATACTGCCTCCTATATACAAGAATATAACTACTATAATACTGCCCCTATATACAAGACTATAACTACTATAATACTGCCTCCTATATACAAGAATATAACTACTATAATACTGCTCCTATATACAAGAATATAACTACTATAATACTGCCCCTATATACAAGAATAGAACTACTATAATACTGCCCCCTATATACAAGAATATAACTACTATAATACTGCTCCTATATACAAGAATATCACTACTATAATACTGTCCCTATATACAAGACTATAACTACTATAATACTGCCCCTATATACAAGAATATAACTAATATAATACTGCCCCCTATATACAAGAATATAACTACTATAATACTGCCCCCTATATACAAGAATATAACTACTATAAGGGCGGGTTCACACATAGCGGAATTTCACTTAAATTCCGCTGCGGACACTCCGCAGCGTTAATCCGCAGCGGAGCCGTTTCTCCATTGACTTTCACTTTAATTTAGCAGTGTTCGTTTACACGATGCGTACAATTCCGCTGCGGAGCATAGGCTGCGGAGCGGAATTTGGTGTCCGCAGCATGCTCTGTCTGTTGCGGAGCAGTGGCGGACTCATGGCGGAATTTCTCCATTGACTTCAATGGAGATTCTAAGTTCCGCAATGAAGTCCGCAGCTGTCATGCACATGTCATGTGTGCTGCGGATGCGTCTTGCTTTTTTAACTTGACATTTCTTCATTCTGGCTGGACCTATGTATTTCTAGGTCTACAGCCAGACTGAGGAAGTCAATGGGGCTCCCGTAATGACGGGAGCGTTGCTAGGAGACGTCTGTAAATAGTCACTGTCCAGGGTGCTGAAAGAGTTAAGCGATCGGCAGTAACTGTTTCTGCACCCGGGACAGTGACTACCGATCCCAATATACATGTATCTGTAAAAAAACATATAAGTTCATACTTACCGAGAACTCCCTGCGTCTGTCTCCAGTCCGGCCTCCCAGGATGACGTTTCAGTGTAAGTGACGGCTGCAGCCAATCACAGGCCAAGCACAGGCTGCAGCGGTCACATGGACTGGCGCGTCATCCAGGGAGGTCGGGCTGGATGCCGAAAGAGGGACGCGTCACCAAGACAACGGCCGGTAAGTATGAAAATCGTTTACTTTCACTAGGGAAAGTGCTGTCCCTTCTCTCTATCCTGCACTGATAGGGAGAAGGGAAGCACTTTTCCCGCAGTCTGCAGCAGCTAGTCCGCATCAATGTACTGCACATTTTGTGCAGATCCGCTGCAGAATCTGCAACGCAGATTCTGTGCGGCATCGATGCGGACAGTTGCGGAGGAATTCCGCCATGTGTGGTCATGCCCTAATACTGCCCCTATATACAAGAATATAACTACTATAATACTTCCCCTATATACAAGAATATAACTACTATAATACTGCCCCTATATACAAGAATATAACTACTATAATACTGCTCCTATATACAAGAATATAACTACTATAATACTGATCCTATATACAAGAATATAACTACTATAATACTGATCCTATATACAAGAATATAACTACTATACTACTGCTCCTATATACAAGAATATAACTACTATAATACTGCTCCTATATACAAGAATATAACTACTATAATACTGCCCCCTACATACAAGAATATAACTACTATAATACTGCCCCTATATACAAGAATATAGCTACTATAATACTGCCCCTATATACAAGAATATAACTACTATAATACTGATCCTATATACAAGAATATAACTACTATAATACTGCCCCCTATATACAATAATATAACTACTATAATACTGCCCCTATATACAAGAATATAACTACTATAATACTGCCCCCTATATACAATAATATAACTACTATAATACTTCTCCTATATACAAGAATATAACTACTATAATACTGCTCCTATATACAAGAATATAACTATTATAATACTGCTCCTATATACAAGAATATAACTACTATAATACTGCCCCCTATATACAAGAATATAACTACTATAATACTGCCCCCTATATACAAGAATATAACTACTATAATACTGCCCCCTGTGTACAAGAATATAACTACTATAATACTGCCCCCTATATACAAGAATATAACTACTATAATACTGCCCCCTATATACAAGAATATAACTACTATAATACTGCTCCTATATACAAGAATATAACTACTATAATATTGCCCTATATACAAGAATATAACTACTATAATACTACCCCCTATATACAAGAATATAACTACTATAATATTGCCCTATATACAAGAATATAACTACTATAATACTGCCCCTATATACAAGAATATAACTACTATAATACTGCCCCTATATACAAGAATATAACTACTATAATACTTCCCCTATATACAAGAATATAACTACTATAATACTGCTCCTATATACAAGAATATAACTACTATAATACTGCTCCTATATATAAGAATATAACTACTATATTACTGCCATTTTTAATGGGAAAATCTTTAATTCTGCTGATGGATTTTTAGGTTTTTGCCTTGTTTTATCTTTGGATCTCTGTTCTGGTAATAAAACACACAATTCATGGCTGAGTTACTGCTGGGAGCAGGGCTACAGCTGCAGTTTATCAGTAGTGAACACAAGGCGGGATGGAGAGCAGATTCCATTAGTTGTGTTCCTCCTGGAGGGGATGTTGGCGGTGAGCTGTCAGCTCGCGCAGTAAACAGTGAGCGCCATTAGCTTGTTCTGTCAGAACAGTAAACCAAATTCCATTTAGATGTAAAACGCTAAAGTGTGAGCTCGGCCCGAGAAAACAGAGTGACAATGATATCTGCAGCTCATCCTTTATTCTTCTTTACCTGCAGAGTTATGACCTGCCCTGGTCCATCCAACAATGCTCCTTTAGGCTGGGTTCACACGACCTATTTTCAGACGTAAACGAGGCGTATTATGCCTCGTTTTACGTCTGAAAATAGGGCTACAATACGTCGGCAAACATCTGCCCATTCATTTGAATGGGTTTACCGACGTACTGTGCAGACGACCTGTCATTTACGCGTCGTCGTTTGACAGCTGTCAAACGACGACGCGTAAAAATACAGCCTCGTCAAAAGAAGTGCAGGACAGTTCTTTCATACATAATTTGAGCCGTTCTTCATTGAACTCAATGAAGCACAGCTCAAAATTTACGGCTGTCAGAGAAGCCTCGCAAAATGCGAGGAGGAGGAATTACGGCTCAAACGAGGCAGCTGTTTTCTCCTGAAAACAGTCTGTCATTTCAGCCGTAAAAGCCTCTCATCGTGTGCACATACCCTAAAGGGACAGGTCATCTCATTGAGACTTCTCAGAAAATCTTAGTGATCAGGACCTCTATGGGCGGATTTACACGAACCTGTAATACGTCCGTGCAACGCGCGTGCTTTTCACGCGCGTCACACGGACCTATGTTAGTCTATGAAGCCGTGCAGACTGTGAGTGATTTTTGCGCAACGTGAGTGCAACAGGTCCTATATTTCTGCGTTTTTCACGCATCACGCATCTATCTATCTACCTCATATATATCTATCTATCTATCTATCTATCTCATATCTATCTATCTATCTATCTATCTATCTATCTATCTATCTATCTATCTATCTATCTATCTATCTATCAATCTAACCCACAATGTCTGAATTGCCTCTGATAAAGAGCTTGTTCTTGCTGTGAAGTTTATTGGAGATGTAACATGTTCTCTCTCCCAACAATCCTTGTTTTCCTCTAATTAAACTGCTTGGTCTCTCAGTCTCATCGTTACCATCCATGATTCCTGTGGATACGACATCTTCTGCTATTTAAAGAGAAAAGCTCTATCCTTTATCACTTGAAATAATGTTGATCTTCTTCTGTTTCTATTAAAAATGCACCAGTCTGTACCGACAGAACAATGACCAATTGACACTTGGGGTACAGGATAACGATACACTGACACTTGGGGTACAGGATAATGACACACTGACACTTGGGGTGCAGGATAACGACACTGACACTTGCGGTACAAGATAATGATACACTGACACTTGGGGTACAGGATAATGATACACTGGCACTTGGGGTACAGGATAATGATACACTGACACTTGGGGTACAGGATAATGAGACACTGTCTTTTGGGGTACAGGATAATGACACACTGACACTTGGGGTACAGGATAATGATACACTGACACTTGGGGTACAGAATAATGATACACTGACGCTTGGGGTACAGGATAATGATACACTGACACTTGGGGTACAGGATGACACACTGACACTTGGGGTACAGGATAATGATAGACTGACACTTGGGGTACAGGATAATGAGACACTGTCTTTTGGGGTACAGGATAATGACACACTGACACTTGGGGTACAGGATAATGATACACTGATACTTGGGGTACAGGATAATGACACACTGACACTTGGGGTACAGGATAATGATACACTGACACTTGGGGTTCAGAACAGCTTAGAGAACCCCCTTACCTCTATTCATTCCCTGTCTTCTCATCTCTGGTCTCGTGATTATCAGAACGGGTAATGACAATTGGTGTCTCCTCTTAAAATGTGTCACATGACTGATCTACCTCCAGTGTCGCCCCCTTAATGCCGGGGTTACAGGAGGATTATCCACACTGGTTTATATTCAGTGTTTGCCTATAACGCACAGCTCAGCCACCGTGACAAACTTGTCTTCCCAGTGTATTGACGCTTGAGAGTAAACTTCATTTAGTATCTGTAGAGCGCTGGGCTTAGGAACACAGACACAATCCTTCAATAAATCTCTTTGTGTACTTTCCTGACGTTACCGCAAATGAACTGAACTCAATAAAACCTCGGATGTTTTACATATAAAGTGTGGGTCCGCCATCACTTTACAGAGCTACATTCACAAGCTGCAGAACTAAAATCTCCCATCGATTCCTGCTTGTTCAGTGTCTGCACAGAGGCCAATGATTTGCATTCTAGGTCGTCTATATACCAGGCACTGTCCAATACAGCAAAAATGTCCGCCTTTATTATAGGAGCTCAGCTAAGCGGCTTACAGGTCCACCAACTTGTTGACTGTTTCCAGTTAAAATCAGGGGATTTTGTTTTATACATCAGAGTATTGTATAGTGCCTGCATCTTCCAGCGTGCAATTTGGCACAGCATGCTCTGTGCAGACAATGCATCAGCAAGCAGTGCATTGAAATGTAGGGTCAGGCATAAGAAGCGGCTTGCAGCTCTGGATGTAGACACACTGTAAGAATTTGCGAACGTAGCTCTGGATGTGACTTGAGTATAAGACATAATGTAATTTAAGATCAGAACAAGAAAGTATTTGCGCAAAAGTGAATCTGGGCTTTATCTAATACCACTAGAGATGAGCACATTTCCCGAAATTCGTTTAGAGTCCAAATTGGTCAAACCAGCCATCAGATTCGATTAGGTCCAAATAAAATTGTAACAAATCGAAAGTGCCCTGATTGTCCTGAAAAGTCGTGTATGACAGTCTGAGGTCTTCTAGGACTGTATCCAACCACTTTCAAGCTCTTTAATGCCAGGACTGCATTAGTAATGTCAAAGTGACAGCAGAACATATAGCTATGGGTAAACGGATGGCGGCCGGCGGTATCAAACAGCTTGTTTAACAACACACCGCACTGTCATATTTTTTATGCTTTTTAAAGAGGATCTGTTACTAGTTTAGTAATGCCCTATCTCCTGGCTAATCTCGTAGGCGCTGCCGCACTGATAATACTGGTGAAAATTGGGTCCTAAAAAGTTTACTATTTTAAAAGTTATGAGCTTTTTTCTAAATATGCAAATGAGCCTATACTTGACAAATGGGTGTCAACACCAAAGATTCTTCAGAGGTGGAGCTACCGCACAGCTGTCCTATCAGCATGAAGCTGTGTGAGAGACTGAGGCTAGAGGAAAGGGGGATCACTTCAAATAGCCATATCTTGGGCTGTGGACCACCTAGAACAGCGGTTCTGGTGGCATATGAAAGATGAGATTCTAATCTTTTATATAACACTGCAGTTCTAGTTGTGAAACAACCAGCGATATTACCAGTTGAAAACACAGTCGGGAATGGAAGCTGTGTACTATATGATCAGGCTGTGCTTTTGGGCTGGGAAGGGGAGAACCTGTATGACGATTGGACAGCATCATACACAAAACATTACCCTGCCCAGAGTAAAAAGAGTCACCTCCCATTTGGCAAGTATAGCTCAATTAGCATATTTTAAAAAAATGATTATTTTTGCAAATAATGAACGTCTATGAAAAAAAATTACACTGTAGTTATCAGCATCATAGCACCTATTAGATTAGTTAGGAGAGAGGGAATTAATAAACTAGTGACAGATCCTGTTTAAAATAAAAAAAATGGCTTTTTAGCAAACGGTGCAAAAATGTTCTTTTTGGGGAGTAACAACTGGCTGGTATTATATTAAAGAAACACTATATATATATATATATATATATATATATATATATATATATATATATATATATATATATATATATATATATGTGTATATATATATATATATATCCACCACTTCTACCGCCAGTGACATTGTGCCTTATCATCCTGGAAAGTGAAGAAGCGATGGCTTTTTACTCTATTTATTTGAAAAAAAAATTGTCACTTAGACACAGACTGAAGTATAACGGAGCTGTATGACTGCTTGACGCAGAAAAATACACCAATTTTTGGTGGCGCTATTAGATATATGCAAACATGAGTGGCGTCACAACCAGGAGGTCTATTTCAGAAAGCAGCGGCACGCTATCAGCACCAGGATTAATATTATTGAAGAAGATTTGTGAATGATGTGATGAAGGTTGGTGATTCAGAAATTAATGTAAGAATTCTATAGCTGCAGTAGCACTCACTTACAGCAATGGCTGCCTGTGTCTGCCTAACTAACACACTGACACTGCCTGACTCCTATCTCTCTCTAAAATCCATCTCTCTATCAAATTATTGTAAATCTAAAAATCAATTCTCTTCTCGTCACTATGAAACACACTCACTGACACTAATCCACTATCTATCGATATTCTGTGTTTTACCATCTCTCACTCTCTGTCTGACATCCTCTCTCTCTCCTCTCTGTATTCTGTGTTTTACTATCTCTCACTCTCTGTCTGACATCCTCTCTCTCCTCTCTGTATTCTGCGTTTTACTATCTCTCACTCTCTGTCTGACATCCTCTCTCTCCTCTCTGCATTCTGTATTTTACGATCTCTCACTTCCTGTCTGATGTCCGCTCTCTCCTCTCTGTATCCCCACAAAGCAGCAGTATTTCCTGGTTGGGCTGTTTATAGTGGCTATGACTCATATGACGTCATCATGACTCACATTTATACCCCTAATGATTGGCTGTGCTAGAGGTAGGGCTGCCTGCAAGGCATTATGGGGAAGCACGCCAGCCTGCCGCCGAGGTCTTGTACTCCTTCTTCTCTGTCTTCTTCTGATCTGTAAAATGGCAGCCGGCCTTTTAAGTAATTCGTGCAGAATGAATCACAATAGTTTCGGATTTTCAAAAATTCTAAACTTTTGGGAACTTTGCAACAAATTCGATTTGCGTAGAATCCATTCGCTCATCTCTAATTACCACAATCAACTAGACATCTGATGTGAATTCTAACTACATTTTTTTTTTAAATTCCCGGAGGTGGAAAGTAAAATGCCATCCATTATCTCATAGTAAAACCTGCGGCTGAAATATCACAGACCAAGATTCGATTTGTGGTAGAAACTGAAGCTCCTCATACATAGCTGGGGGCTCATGGGTAATTCTATGCCTAGCTGGTCACCATGTGCAAGTGCTTGGGCCCCTTAGATGTTTAACCCTAGTGTTGCCTGTTCTCCTTGTCTAAAGCTCCACTTTTGTGCATAATTTTACAGGTCGTATCTTCATATACTGTAAGCAAAATCTGAATATACAAATCGTATTGCTGTCTTTGACGTCTTACACTCCAGTCACATCCAAAGCTTCATTCAGAATCTATTAGCCCGGTACTGATAAACATAAACCATAATCTTTACCCCACCCTCATCCCTTGCCAGAGCCATAATTCACTTCACGACAAGCTAATAATAGAACTACATAATACTGAATGCAGCTTTGGGTGTGATTAGAGTTATAGAGTGTTATATACTTCAGTAAATTCTGCTGTAAGCTCTATGACTGTCTTTTACCTACCTGTCTACTTGTAACTTTTCCCTTCTCGATCACGGTCTGCACAAAGGATTTTTGTGGTGCATTGTGGGAAATGCAATGTTAACTTAGTGCACAATAGTCCAAAATAGAAAAACCACATCTCCTACAATGCAATGCATTATATGATCCCTGTGGGTGGAATGCATACCATTGGTGTAAGTATAGGGATTAGAGAGGTCGAATTCTTACCTAAGACCTGCTTCCTGAAGGTCGTCATGCTTTGGATGTGACCAGAGCATTGTCAGTTCCCAGGCATGCTTTGGATGTGGCTGGAGTATGAGGGTATGTGCACACGTAGTGACCAAAAACGTCTGAAAATCCAGAGCTGTTTTCAAGGGAAAACAGACCCTGCTTTTCAGACGTTTTTTGACCAACTCGCATTTTTCGTGGCGTTTTTCGCGGCGTTTTTTACGTCCGTTTTTGGAGCTGTTTTCATTGGAGTCTATGAGAATACAGCTCCAAAAACGTCCAAAGAAGTGTCCTGCACTTCTTTTGACGAGGCTGTATTTTTACGCGTCGTCGTTTGACAGCTGTCCAACGATGACGCGTAAATAACAGATCGTCTGCACAGCACGTCGGCAAACCCATTCAAATGAATGGGAAGATGTTTGCCGACGTATTGTAGCCCTATTTTCAGACGTAAAACGAGGCATAATACGCCTAGTTTACGTCTGAAAATAGGTCGTGTGAACCCAGCCTAAGACATATAATGTAAAATAATGTAACTAAAGAACCGTACAAGAAGGGACATAGCTATAGGTGGGGCAGAGGTAGCAGTCAAACCTTTACTCTGCTGCCTAAGGGGGCTTAGAGGGCCACATCAGAAGACCCCAGCATTAAAAATAATGCATGGTAGGTAGGGGGCCCTGTTACAGATTTTGCATTAGAACCCAGGAGCTGCAGGTTGCACCTTTGAGTACAAGATAAACCAAGCAAAGTGAAGCAACATTATGGAGCTTGGTACTCAATACGTATTTGGCCATTGGCGGATTGGCCATAAGGCAGAGGACAAATTCTATGGGCCTTCTAGTTTATGGGTGGCCTATGAGATGTTTTAACCCCTCTGGCAGGATACCAATGACTTCCCTCATTTGCAGTTAGAACAAATGCTGCACCCGGAACATTCGAGCGCAACCATAAATCCTGGTGACATTATGATCTTATTAGTAAGACGAATGCAGTCTGTGATCATCGACAATTTACTGAGATAAAGAACCGTCCTCTCTCTCTGCTCCACGTGCAATCAAAATGATTTATTAGTGTCGAAGTTTCCAAGCTCTCGCTTCCGAGTTATCCGTGGCCCCGGAATACGACATCTGGCAGGTAGCCACGTGGTCCCGCGGGATCCGACGTCGGAGCGCCGGCCCGACCATTTATAATGCTAATGCGCTCTGCAACATGTACATAGCGAGTTAGAGACGTTCATAAACATATCATTATGGGAATACACGCTCCCTCTCTATATCCGGCCACGATGAGATGACTTCACGATGGAGAGACTCTGTTTAACAAAGGTTCAGCGGCTCTGGAGATTCAGCATGAGCGCCACACCGATGGTAAACAGATGGCAGTCCACAAGGGTCCGGGCTTACTGTGTACGGTTAATAGGGGATAAATGATGGAGATTGTGGCTGAGAGAAAGGATTGGAAATGGCAAGATGCCTGTGAAGAAACAGGCAGGAGATGTTTTAACCCTCAACCCCACTGCTGAGTAATATTCCAAACCTTTATGAGCAAACTGGTCATGAATACTCTAAACCCGTTATTATACTTTACAAAAATGAATCGACATTATGTAAATACATGACTTCATTACTGATCTTTTCCTGTGTTACATCCAGTTATACTCCAGAGCTGCACTCACTATTCTGCTGGTGGAGTCACTGTGTACATACATTACATTACTTATCCTGTAGTGATCCTGAGTTACATCCTGTATTATACTCCAGAGCTGTACTCACTATTCTGCTGGTGGAGTCAGTGTGTACATACATTACATTACTTATCCTGTAGTGATCCTGAGTTACATCCTGTATTATACTCCAGAGCTGTACTCACTATTCTGCTGGTGGAGTCACTGTGCACATACATGACATTACTTATCCTGTACTGATCCTGAGTTATATCCTGTATTATACTCCAGAGCTGCACTCACTATTCTGCTGGTGGAGTCACTGTGTACATACATTACATTACTTATCCTGTACTGATCCTGAGTTACATCTTGTATTATACTCCAGAGCTGCAATCACTATTCTGCTGGTGGAGTCAGTGTGTACATACATTACATTACTTATCCTGTAGTGATCCTGAGTTACATCCTGTATTATACTCCAGAGCTGTACTCACTATTCTGCTGGTGGAGTCACTGTGCACATACATGACATTACTTATCCTGTACTGATCCTGAGTTATATCCTGTATTATACTCCAGAGCTGCATTCACTATTCTGCTGGTGGAGTCACTGTATACATACATTACATTACTTATCCTGTAGTGATCCTGAGTTACATCCTGTATTATACTCCAGAGCTGTACTCACTATTCTGCTGGTGGAGTCACTGTGTACATACATGACATTACTTATCCTGTACTGATCCTGAGTTATATCCTGTATTATACTCCAGAGCTGCATTCACTATTCTGCTGGTGGAGTCCCTGTGTACAGACATTATTTATCCTGTACTGATCCTGAGTTATATTCTGTATTATACTCCAGAGCTGCACTCACTATTCTGCTGGTGGAGTCACTGTGTACATTCATTACATTACTTATCCTGTACTCATCCTGAGTTACAGTCCATATTATACTCCAGAGCTGTACTCACTATTCTGCTGGTGGAGTCCCTGTGTACATACGTGACATTACTTATCCTGTACTGATCCTGAGTTACATCCTGTATTATACTTCAGAGCTGCACTCAGTATTCTGCTATTGGAGTCACTGTGTACATACATTATTTATCTTTAAGGCCCCATGCACATGACCGTAAAATATCTCCTTTTTTGTGGACCGCAATTGCGGTCCGCAAAAACGGACCCATTCACTTCCATTGAACGCGGACACCTTTTCGTATCGCTACGGATGAGTGTCCGTGCCGCAGAACTGTGACGGGAATTATGGAGCATGTTCGTTCTTGGTCTGCAATTGCGGCACAGACTCCTCCATAGAAGTCTATGGGGGAAGTCAAAATTGCGGGTGGCTACGGAGGTGCGTCCGCAAATACAGATAGCCATCCTCAAATACAAAAGTGTTGCTAAGCGACACAAAGGGGATTTCCCATCAACCAGGCTTCTTTTTTATTGCGGATCCGTATTTACGGATGCACTACAGATGCACTACGGACCGTATTTGCGGATAACATTCAGCAGAAATGGGTACGTTGCTGATGATTTGCTGATAAAGCAATACGGAACCGTATTTATGGACAGTATTTGCGGATACAGCCCGTATTATACTCCACAGCTGCCGTCACTATTCTGCTGGTTGTTATTGGAAACAGTCCACAAATTTTTAGATACACCCCTTACCTGCGGGATGAGCTCGTATAATGCAAGGGGTCAGTTCATTTTTCCTGAAGACCCTCTACAGAACACAATTAAAGGGGTTGTTGAAGATAAGAAAAACTTGGCTGCTTTCTTCCTTAAGCAGCACCACTCACGCCCATAGGTAGTTTCTGGTACTGCAGTTCAGTTGAATAGTGCTGATCTGTAATACCGCACACAGTCCCTGTTTTTATAAGAAAGCAGCCATGTTTTTGTAATCTCCTACAATTGTAATGGAAATCCCCTTTAAAAATACTAAACTCTATGTTAACTTGACTTTATAATGTCCACAATTTCTCTCCAGAACGTGAAGGGTGGCTTAAGAGCTTGTACCATTAGTTATAAGCTAATAAATGTTTAATTAGCAGTGGTGCACAGCGGATGACCTTGAGGGTGAAGGTCACTGAGCATGTTCCATAACAAAGCAAATTGAATGTTAGGTTTATGAGAAAAATTCATGGTGATTGTAGGCAGTAAATAAATATTTAACAGAAACCAAGATAAAAAAAAGTAGAATTTTACTTCTGGCCTTTAAATTTTTTTTCATTATTGTGATTTAGAAGTAATATCAATGTACATTAAAGGTGTTTTCTGTTCTTTACAATCCCTTTTAGTCAGAAGGGTCCCCCAAAAATAAACTGATAAGAGGTTGACTTTACCGATCAGCTGTAATCTGCAGCAAGGGTTTAATTTGCCTATAGCACCACCACAGGGGGTACAAAGCATTACACAGCACTCATTAAAATCAATTTGCGATTCATGTAATCCACGGAGGTGATGGCTCCTCCAGAGAGATGTCCTTTGTAGCTGATGTCCACTCCAGTTCATTTATGGCGGTCCCAAATGCCCTGCTGGGGTATTCAAAAACTGGTTTTCTAAACCAGGCAACCCCTTTAATAATAATAAAAAAAAGACTCAAAATAGATTGAGATTGAAGAAAATTCCATTGGCACTAAAATAATAATTATAACAATAATAATAATAATAATAATAATAAAATGTTAGATGCCAGGAATATTTTAGTTCCTCGAGAAGATTTAGTAAACTTTTAAAGGAAGAAAGTCCCAATGAATCATTCCGCATTTGCGGAAAAAAAAAGTAATTAGAGTAACTCAAGAGAACAAGATCTGCGTAGTCCAGGATAGTAAAAATGCTGCTCTTTTGGCATTGACCTATTTCGCAGTAGCTGGAAACTTTAATTAGTTTTTGTTTTTTTTTAAACTTTCCTTCCGTCTGACTTGATTGTAGACTGATTTTATTTCGGGTCAGAGATAGGAAACCTTTTGGTTTTAAGAAAGGAACATTAAAAAATAAAGTCCTATCGATATTAGTCCACTGAAATGACACAATTACTGCAGATATACAGATGTATTGTTGGTGTTTGATACATATTTTAACGTTCTGTATATCAGGGGCTATATCATGAGTGGTACCTATTTTTTAATCTGAATACACTGATAATTCTGTGCGGATTTTTTTTAATAATATATCTTTATAGTGGATGGATGTAGTTTTCTGATACAGAGCTCTAAATCCCCTTCTCTTCACACAGCCTTAGGCCTCATTTACACGAACGGAGTAGAGGATGTTCGTCAGACAGCGCATCGTTCCAGACATATTAATCTGAGTCTAGACGTTCAGCCACAACTTTGACAGAGTGTCAATTCATACTGATACCAATTAACTCTCCTGTGATTTATCGATTATACATTATACAGACGTAGCAGCTCCTGTTTGCTTTAACTCATTGTGTAGTTTGGACAGGGATTGGTAAATAAGCGAAGGGTCGGACTAGTCAATCATAAGGGTGCAAAGCCACAGCAAAGTCTGTGAGCTTCAGCAGGGGACCTTCTATCAGGGGCGTAGCTAGGGGGGCAGGCGGGGCATGTGCCCCGGGCGCAGCCTGGAGGATACTGATAGGGGGGCGCCGAAGAGCAGCTGATCGCTGCTGACAGGCGCCCCCGTGGACACCTGCAGCAGCTTAGGAAGAGCCAGGACATTACGGCGTTCTGACTGGGGTCTGTGACGGCCAGGGAGTGGACCAGTCCAGTCACCTGACCTCACGTCAGTGACATGAGGTCAGATGACTCAGGTCAGGGGACAGGTCCACTCCCGTGCTGCAGCCTTCCTGTATCTGCCTGTGCTCTGTGCTCTGCCGAGAAGCAGAAGAGGAAGCTCCGCCCACACACAGTCCGTCCTGACCTGTCAGCAAGGAGACATGGCGAGTGTCTGTGTGTAATGTGTGTCTCTGTGTTTGTATGTGTATATGTTACAGTATGTGTGTGTCTCTGTCTGTCTGTGTCTCTGCATGTGTTTGTCTCTTACATCTACTACATTATCTGTACTCACAGAGATATGACTGTTATCTGTGATGTTACATAGGACTGCAGGGAACATCTACTACATTATCTGTACTGTGTGCTAAATTACAATCTCAGCTCTGCTACACAGTACAGATAATATAGTAGCTGTTACCTGCAGTCCTGTGTAACACCACAGATAGCACAGTCATATCTCTCTGAGTACAGATAATGTAGTAGTGTTACCTGCAGTCCTATGTAACACCACAGATAGCACAGTCATCTCTCTGAGTACAGATAATGTAGTAGTGTTACCTGCAGTCCTATGTAACACCACAGATAACACAGTGATAACTCTCTGAGTACAGATAATGTAGTAGATGATACCTGCAGTCCTATGTAACACCACAGATAACACAGTCATGTCTCTCTGAGTACAGATAATGTAGTAGTGTTACCTGCAGTCCTATGTAACACCACAGTCATCTCTCTGAGTACAGATAATGTAGTAGTGTTACCTGCAGTCCTATGTAACACCACAGATAACACAGTGATAACTCTCTGAGTACAGATAATGTAGTAGCTGTTGCCTGCAGTCCTATGTAACACCACAGATAACACATAGTGCTAAATTACAATCTCAGCTCTGCTACAATGTGTTATCTGTGGTGTTACATAGGACTGCAGGCAACAGCTACTACATTATCTGTACTCAGAGAGTTATCACTGTGTTATCTGTGTTGTTACATAGGACTGCAGGTAACACTACTATCTGTATTTAGAGAGTATTCACTGTGTTATCTGTGTTGTTACATAGGACTGCAGGTAACATCTACTACATTATCTGTGTTGTGTTCATATGTGCCTGTGTGGGTATATATTGGTCTGTTTGTGAATGTGTCTTTGTGCTTGTATATTTGTGCCTTTTATGTATTTGTATATGTTCCTGTCTGTGTATTTATCTGCCGGTGTGTGTGTGGGTGTGTCTGTACGTCTATATACTTACCTGTATGTATATATTCCAGATGTGTGTATGTATAGTTGCCTGTATGTCTACATATCTATCTTTATGTATGTACAGTATATATGTTCCAGCGTGTCTATATATGTGGTTAATTTTTGGTTTGTGTAGGGGGCGGCAATAGAGAGTCTCGCACAGGGCGCCATCCAAGCTAAGGCCGGCCCTGGCTGTCACCAACCCTAATCAGAAGGAACTCTGCCGCTGCCTGCGCCGCATGACCTCCTCGGCTCCTCCGGTTGGTCACACGAGGCAGAGTGGAGAGTGGTAGCGGTAGGCTACCGCTCACCGGTCTGTTCACAGTGTGGCGCTATTTAAAAGGGGGGGGGGGAGTGTGGCGCTATTTACAAAGAGGCAGCAGGACGCTGCCCCTTTGTAAATGGGCACTATCTGTTTGTAATGTGGCACTATCTACAAGGGGGGCTGTGTGTGGCACTATCTACATGGGGCTGTGTGTGGCACTATCTACAAGAGGGGGGCTGTGTGGCGCTATCTACAAGAGGGGGGGCTGTGTGGCGCTATCTACAAGGGGGGCTGTGTGTGGCCTCTAATTTATTTTCTTTTAATTTATTTTTATGTTAATTACATTATAGAACTTGTAAAATGTAGAAATGCTTTTATACTCAAGTTATATTAAAAAAATTGTGAACAAAAAATTACATCTCATTGATTGGTAGGGAAAGAAAACATGGCGAGGGGGAAGGAGATGTCGGAAAATAAGTTGGGGGGGGGGGGCGCCAATCTGAATCTTTGCCCCGGGTGCTGGAGAGCCTAGCTACGCCTCTGCCTTCTATGACTAGTGGGGCCCTCAGTATGTTTTCCTTAGCTAGCCCTGTTTAATAGCAGGCTACTACTAATTTTGTATATGTAATTTGGATGTATAATGGTGGCGTTGTAATTATGTGTGTGGTCTCGATAACTACTGGTAGAGTAGATGCCGGCTTTATGTTTTGGCAGCTATGTTTTTGGTGCCCACCCATATCTTAATAGGCTGCCACCTGGTGGCCACAATAGGAGAGACAGAAGAGATATCATTACATATCTACACTATTTTTTGAATAATTGGGGTGAAATATGATCAGGGATTCTATAAATGATGTCACTTTGTATTGTGTCACAGCATGGTTCCATAAAACATACTCCTGCCACCATATGTTTACCTAATGTAAAGATCCAAGTACGTCCTTGGAAAGACAGCTATATTATTGTTTGAGCTAGCATACTAGAAGATGGTGAGCGTTCTTGTAGATGGTAAGACAAATTTTCCAGAATGAAATGAAGGACAACACCTGGACAGGAGGCGACGTTCTCCAAAAAATCCCATAAGTTTTCTTATCTATATGTAGAATCATCTCCGAACGCTGTGCTTAGTTATTTGTCTATTGATGTGAAGGGGTTGGAAATTTTTGCAACCACGACTATTGCAAATTTATAAATAAAACCAGAATAGGACTACTAGTGCGACCAGGCTTCATAAGGAGACACTATCGGTTCATAAGTGGTTAAAAGTAACTGTGCTGGAGGACATAGAACTTTAAACCATCAATGCGGCGGGATCAATGGGATGCTGGTCCCTTCTAATCTTGGGAAAGCTCGAGTCATTTCATGTTATGTATGTACATGGAAAGCCAATGGTATTGATCGGACATACAGTCTCCTACTGGGCTATTTGATGCATAGCGACAAAATATCCCAGTGAGATAATGAAGCGCTGGAGGAGATGGGATGTGAACTATATCATTTAATTGGACCCTGCTGCAATTACAGATTTTCTTCGGACCATGGATAAATGTGATGGGGTTTCCATGATGCTGACTACAGAGATGTAACTATGTCATTTTTTCCTCTATTACTCAGTATCAATACATAGAGCTGCCATATATGGAGCACTGCACATCAGCTCCTGGTCTATGTGGGCCCTTGGGCATCAGAGTCACTTTAGGCCCCTTGTCTACTCTACTCCTGGTTTGACTAACAAAGGAGATATCAGTTCCTGGTGAATTAATAGGCTGCATTCTCATGAATATGAAGTGTCTCTGTGATGTCACAGGTTCCTGGTGTATTGATAGGCTGCATTCTCATGAATATGAAGTGTCTCTGTGATGTCACAGGTTCCTGGTGTATTGATAGGCTGCATTCTCATGAATATGAAGTGTCTCTGTGATGTCACAGGTTCCTGGTGTATTGATAGGCTGGATTCTCATGAATATGAAGTGTCTCTGTCATGTCACTGGTTCCTGGTGTATTGATAGGCTGCATTCTCATGAATATGAAGTGTCAGTAATGTCACTGGTTCCTGGTGTATTGATAGGCTGCATTCCCATGAATATGAAGTGTCAGTGATGTCACTGGTTCCTGGTGTATTGATAGGCTGCATTCTCATGAATATGAAGTGTCTCTGTGATGTCACAGGTTCCTGGTGTATTGATAGGCTGCATTCTCATGAATATGAAGTGTCTCTGTGATGTCACAGGTTCCTGGTGTATTGATAGGCTGTATTCTCATGAATATGAAGTGTCAGTGATGTCACTAGTTCCTGGTGTATTGATAGGCTGCATTCTCATGAATATGAAGTGTCAGTGATGTCACTGGTTCCTGGTGAATTAATAGGCTGCATTCTCATGAATATGAAGTGTCTCAGTGATGTCACTGGTTCCTGGTGAATTAATAGGCTGCATTCTCATGAATATGAATGGTCTCTGTGATGTCACTGGTTCCTGGTGTATGGATAGGCTGTATTCTTATGAATATGAAGTGTCTCAGTGATGTCACTGGCACCTGCTGACTTGATAGCCTGCCTTCTCATGAATATGAAGTGTATCGGTGATGTCACCGGTTCACGGTAAATTGATAGGCTGCATTCTGATAAATATAAAGTATCTCAGTGATGTCACTGGTACCTACTGAATTGATAGGCTGCCTTCTCATGAATATGACGTTTCTCAGTGATGTCACTGGTTCCTCGTGTATGGATAGGCAGTATTCTCATGAATATGAAGTGTCTCGGTGATGTCACTGGTTCCTGGTGTATTAATAGGCTGCCTTCTCATGAATATAAAGTGTCTCTGTGATGTCACTGGTCCCTGGTGAATTGAAAGGCTGCCTTCTCATAGTGTGTCGGTGATGTAACTTATTGCTGGTATGTTGATAGGCCCTATTCTCGTGAATATAACGTGTCTCAGTAAGGTCACTGGTTCCTGGTGAATTGATAGGCTGAATTCTTATCAACATTAAGTGTCTCGGTGATGTCACTGGTTCCTGTTGAATTAATAGGCTTCCTTCTCATAAATACAATGTATTTCGATGATGTGACTTATTGCTGATGTATTTATAAGCTGCACTCTCATGAATATAAAGCGTCAGTGATGTCACTGGTTCCTGATGTATTGATAGGTTGTATTCTTAGAAATGTAAAGTGTCTCACTGATGTCACTGATTCCTGGTGTATTGATAGGCTCCATTCTTGTGAATATAAAGTGTCTCGGTGATGTCACTGGTTCCTGATGTATTGATAGGTTGTATTCTTATAAATGTAAAGTGTCTCACTGATGTCACTGATTCCTGGTGTATTGATAGGCTCCATTCTTGTGAATATAAAGTGTCTCGGTGATGTCAGTAGTTACGAGTATATTTGCATTCTCAAGAACATGCATCAACCCTCAAAATTTCATCTTTTATTTTGGATAGCACTAATTTCCACAGCCGTTGTTTTTAGGATAGAATCTGGAAAGTTTATACCCAATTTTTTTTTTACCTTAACAGAGGTAGAGTTAAGAGATTACGTTTTACAATGCCTTGAAAATATGCAAAAATAATCACATTTTGAAGAGAACAAATGACATCCAAATATATGAGACTGAAGAAACAGACATCCCGTTCCTGTTTTCTTCCTGCGCTTCGGACTATTTAATTACAATTTCCACTTGTGCGTACGGCATAAAGTTGGGTAAATGTGAAGTATTTGCATTATAAAATGTTATTTATTATTAAAGGTCCTTTCGGAGGCATCCTCTCCTTTCAGCATTGTAAACTTGGTCACATTGTGTCAGCAAATTTACACGGGCTACGCACATTGTCCTGGCCTGCATACATATTATTATAAAAGCAGCCAATAAGGAAAGGAGAATTTGCATAACACGTTCCTTGCTGTTATTGTGTAATCAGAAGGTAGATGGGATGTCGTTCAAATCTTACTAACAGATGTGAAAACACCTTGGAAAAAATAATCATAAAAAAAACTAATTTACTTGATGCGGGGAAGTGAAGATAATGGAATTGTATAGTCTGTGGGCAGACAATGAAGACTTTAAGGAAGAGTTTGCTAGTTTCATGTAGAACTGGAATCCAAAAAAATCTAAAGTTCTTTGTTGGACATCCCATACCAATAGGTAAATCCTGCAACGGTACCACATAGGAAACCTGTATCTACAATCAGATCAAGAATATATTTGGATGTTTTATTTATTTTGTGCATACAGCGCAGATAGAAGTGAGAATACTGCTCAGCTTAAAATGCTACTGAGGATATGCTTACTGCTTAAATGGCAAGGCCCCATGTATACAAGAATATACCTACTATAAAACTGCCCCTATGTACACGAATATAACTACTATTATACTACTCCCATATACAAGAATATAACTACTATAATACTGCCCCTATATACAAGAATATAACTACTATAATACTGCCCCCTATATACAAGAATATAACTACTATAATACTGCCACTATATACAAGAATATAACTACTATAATACTGCCCCTATATACAAGAATATAACTACTATAATACTGCCCCCTATATACAAGAATATAACTACTATAATACTGCTCCTATATACAAGACTATAACTACTATAATACTGCTCCCTATATACAAGAAGATAACTACTATAATACTGCTCCTATATACAAGAATATATCTACTATAATACTGCCCCTATATACAATAATATAACTACTATAATACTGCTCCTATATACAAGAATATAACTACTATAATACTGCTGCCTATATACTAGAATATAACTACTATAATACTGCTCCTATATACAAGAGTATAACTACTATAATACTGCCTCCTATATACAAGAATATAACTACTATAATACTGCTCCCTATGTGCAAGAATATAACTACTATAATACTGCCTCTATATACAAGAATATAACTACTATAATACTGCCCCTATATACAGTGAAGGAAATAAGTATTTGATCCCTTGCTGATTTTGTAAGTTTGCCCACTGTCAAAGACATGAACAGTCTAGAATTTTTAGGCTAGGTTAATTTTAACAGTGAGAGATAGGTTATATAAAAAAAAAAAAAAAATCGCATTGTCAAAATTATATATATTTATTTGCATTGTGCACAGAGAAATAAGTATTTGATCCCTTTGGCAAACAAGACTTAATACTTGGTGGCAAAACCCTTGTTGGCAAGCACAGCAGTCAGACATTTTTAGTAGTTGATGATGAGGTTTGCACACATGTTAGAAGGAATTTTGGCCCACTCCTCTTTGCAGATCATCTGTAAATTATTACGATTTCGAGGCTGTCGCTTGGCAACTCGGATCTTCAGCTCCCTTCATAAGTTTTCGATGGGATTAAGGTCTGGAGACTGGCTAGGCCACTCCATGACCTTAATGTGCTTCTTTTTGAGCCACTCCTTTGTTGCCTTGGCTGTATATTTCGTGTAATTGTCGTGCTGGAAGACCCAGCCACGAGCCATTTTTAATGTCCTGGTGGAGGGAAGGAGGTTGTCACTCAGGATTTGACGGTACATGGCTCCATCCATTCTCCCATTGATGCGGTGAAGTAGTCCTGTGCCCTTAGCAGAGAAACACCCTCAAAACATAATGTTTCCACCTCCATGCTTGACAGTGGGGACGGTGTTCTTTGGGTCATAGGCAGCATTTCTCTTCCTCCAAACACGGCGACTTGAGTTAATGCCAAAGAGCTCAATTTTAGCCTCATCTGACCACAGCACCTCCTCCCAATCACTCTCAAAATCACCCAGATGTTCATTTGCAAACTTCAGATGGCCTTGTACATGTGCCTTCTTGAGCAGGGGGACCTTGCGGGCACTGCAGGATTTTAATCCATTACGGCGTAATGTGTTACCAATGGTTTTCTTGGTGACTGTGGTCCCAGCTGCCTTGAGATCATTAACAAGTTCCCCCCGTGTAGTTTTCGGCTGAGCTCTCACCTTCCTCAGGATCAAGGATACCCCACGAGGTGAGATTTTGCATGGAGCCCCAGATTGATGTCGATTGACAGTCATTTTGTATGTCTTCCATTTTCTTACTATTGCACCAACAGTTGTCTCCTTCTCACCCAGCGTCTTACTTATGGTTTTGTAGCCCATTCCAGCCTTGTGCAGGTCTACGATCTTGTCCCTGACATCCTTAGAAAGCTCTTTGGTCTTGCCCATGTTGTAGGGGTTAGAGTCAGACTGATTAATTGAGTCTGTGGACAGGAGTCTTTTATACAGGTGACCATGTAAGACAGCTGTATTTAATGAAAGCACCAAGTTGATTTGGAGCGTGTAACTGGTTTGGAGGAGGCTGAACTCTTAATGGTTGGTAGGGGATCAAATACTTATTTCTCTGTGCACAATGCAAATAAATATATATAATTTTGACAATGTGATTTTCTTTTTTTTTTTTTTTATATATAATTTATCTCTCACTGGTAAAATTAACCTAGCCTAAAAATTCTAGACTGTTCATGACTTTGACAGTGGGCAAACTTACAAAATCAGCAAGGGATCAAATACTTATTTCCTCCACTGTACAAGAATATAACTACTATAATACTGCCCCCTATATACAAGAATATAACTTCTATAATACTGCCTCTATATACAAGAATATAACTACTATAATACTGTGCCGTATATACAAGAATATAACTACTATAATACTGCCTCTATATACAAGAATATAACTACTATAATACTGTGCCGTATATACAAGAATATAACTACTATAATACTGCCCCCTATACACAAGAATATAACTACTATAATACTGCTCCTATATACAAGAATCTAACTACTATAATACTGCTCCTATATACAAGAATATAACTACTATAATATTGCCCCCTATATACAAGAATATAACTACTATAAAACTGCCCCTATATACAAGAATCTAACTACTATAATACTGCTCCTATATACAAGAATATAACTACTATAATACTGCCCCCTATATACAAGAATATAACTACTATAATACTGCCCCTGTATACAAGAATATAACTACTATAATACTGCTCCCATATACAAGAATATAACTACTATAATACTGCCCCTATATACAAGAATATAACTACTATAATACTGCCCCTATATACAAGAATATGACTATTATAATACTGCCCTATTTACAAGAATATAACTACTATAATACTGCTCCTATATACAAGAATATAACTACTATAATACTGCCCCTATATACAAGAATATAACTACTATAATACTGCCCCTATATACAAGAATATAACTACTATAATACTGCTCCTATATACAAGAATATAACTACTATAATACTGCTCCTATATACAAGAATATAACTGCTATAACACTGCTCCTATATACAAGAATATAACTACTATAATACTGCCCCCTATATACAAGAATGTAACTACTATAATACTGCTCCTATTTACAAGAATATAACTACTATAATACTGCTCCTATATACAAGAATATAACTACTATATTACTGCCCCTATATACAAGAATATAACTACTATAATACTGCTCCTATATACAAGAATATAACTACTATAATACTGCTCCTATATACAAGAATATAACTACTATAATACTGCCCCCTAATTACAAGAATATAACTACTATAATACTGCCTCCTATATACAAGAATATAACTACCGGTACTATAATACTGCCACCTATATACAAGAATATAACTATAATACTGCTCCTATATACAAGAATATAACTACTATAATACTGCCCCCTATATACAAGAATATAACTACTATAATACTGTTCCTATATACAAGAATATAACTACTATAATACTGTGCCGTATATACAAGAATATAACTACTATAATACTGCTCCTATATACAAGAATATAACTACTATAATACTGCCCCCTATATACAAGAATATAACTACTATAATACTGCCCCCTATATACAAGAATATAACTACTATAATACTGCTCCTATATACAAGAATATAACTACTATAATACTGCCCCCTATATACAAGAATATAACTACTATAATACTGCCCCTGTATACAAGAATATAACTACTATAATACTGCTCCCATATACAAGAATATAACTACTATAATACTGCCCCTATATACAAGAATACAACTACTATAATACTGCCCCTATATACAAGAATATGACTATTATAATACTGCCCCTATTTACAAGAATATAACTACTATAATACTGCTCCTATATACAAGAATATAACTACTATAATACTGCCCCTATATACAAGAATATAACTACTATAATACTGCCCCTATATACAAGAATATAACTACTATAATACTGCTCCTATATACAAGAATATAACTACTATAACACTGCTCCTATATACAAGAATATAACTACTATAATACTGCCCCCTATATACAAGAATGTAACTACTATAATACTGCCCCTATTTACAAGAATATAACTACTATAATACTGCTCCTATATACAAGAATATAACTACTATATTACTGCCCCCAATATACAAGAATATAACTACTATAATACTGCTCCTATATACAAGAATATAACTACTATAATACTGCTCCTATATACAAGAATATAACTACTATAATACTGCCCCCTAATTACAAGAATATAACTACTATAATACTGCCTCCTATATACAAGAATATAACTACTATAATACTGCCACCTATATACAAGAATATAACTATAATACTGCTCCTATATACAAGAATATAACTACTATAATACTGCCCCCTATATACAAGAATATAACTACTATAATACTGCTCCTATATATAAGAATATAACTACTATAATACTGCCCCCTATATACAAGAATATAACTACTATAATACTGTTCCTATATACAAGAATATAACTACTATAATACTGCCCCTATATACAAGAATATAACTACTATAATACTATCCACTACGTAGAAAAATCTAACTACTACAATTCTGCCCCCTATATACAAGAATATAACTGTAACACCCATAGCCACGGGCCGTCGGGACTACTCACCTCCCGACGGCCATGGATCACTTCCGCTTCATTCTGCAGTGTCGCGTAGGGTGTGCGCGCACGCTCGTGCCCGTTCTTAAAGAGCCAGCGCGCGCACTTTAATTGAATATGTAATTAGCCCATGCTCACCCTGGACTATAAGAAGGGCCCTGCCCCATCCTTTATTGCCTGAGCGTTGTTGTGTTTTCCGTGTTAGTCTTTGCAAATTGTCCCTTAGTGTTTTCCAGTTCCCAGTGTACCCGTAACTGCTGCCTGTATCCTGTATCCCGTGCTACCTTGTTCCTGTGCCATAGAGAGTTGGAGTCGTATTGTGCCGTATACTACGCCTTCTGTGTTCCACCGCGCCTGGTGTATGCCTGCTGCCAATGTTCTATCCGATCCTACCATCGCTACTGTCTGAATTACCACAGGTACCCTTATTCGAACTATAGACATTGACTTGGTATCCTGTTGGCCAGCTGCTATCCCGCTATGGTGGTATGGCCCAGTGGGTCCACATACCCTCAGATCGTGACAGTACACTCAGGAAATGGACCCCGCTGGTCAATCCAAGACCATGACGATATCACAAGCCATGCGGTCACATATTCTAGACCTCCGGTCACGTCAAGACCAACTCCTCCAGGCGGTCAACATCATTGCACATCGGCTGGATACGCAAGCTGCAGCCTTCTCGGCACCTGTTCCTGTTACCTCCGCTGTTCCTCTTACTACACCTCCTGCCAGTGCTAACTCCCGAGTTTCTCTGCCACTACCTCATTGCTATGATGGAGATGCGAGGACCTGCAGGGGGTTTCTGTACCAATGCCAGATTCACTTCACATTCTATCCAGAGGCCTTCTCTTCTGATGACGCAAAGATAGCCTTTATAATCAATCTCTTCACTGGCAAAGACCTGGTGCGGGAAAACCCAATTTGGGAACGTCAGGGACCCGAGACCCATGAGTTACACTGGTCCGTACAGACAATCCGTACTATATTTGAGGAACCCGGGAGAGTTTCATCGGCTGCTTCATTCCAGCTGGGTGAGTACGCCATTCAGTTCCGCACCCTGGCTGCCAAACTAACCTGGAACAACGAGTTGTTGGTGGCTACATTCTGGCAGGGACTGTCCCCTGAGATGAAGGACGAACTTGCCGCCCGAGATCTGCCATCTACCCTGGATGACCTCATTCTTCTGCCTGCCCGGATTAACATGAGGATCCGAAAATGGTCCCAAGAGGTTCGTCGGGAGGGAGGACTCCCTAGGCCAGCTTCTACATTTCAGCAACCCCTGCTGCCCTCATCAGCTGTTCCACCAGAGGTGTCTATGAAGATGGACCATCTCATGTTGTCTATCCAGGAGAAACAACGCAGAGGCACTTCGGGAGTCTGTCTGTATTGCGGCCTCAGAGGCCATCTTGTGCGTCTGTGCCCCCAAAAGCCCCAGAGCCTAGAGTTGGTTGGGGAGACAACTCTGGGTAGTGTCCGGTGAAAAGACGCACCGGGTCTCTGCCTATCTGGACTCTGGATCTGCTGCTAACTTCATTCAGAGAGACCTGGTGGATCTTCTCCAGTTGCCCACAACCCCCCTGGAGAGGCCGTTGATCGTTGCCTCGGTGAGTGGATTGCCTCTGCCCGACCCAATTGTAGCTGTGACCAAATCACTGAGGCTCCAAGTGAGAGCCCTTCATTCAGAGCTAGCCCCATTTCTTGTCTTGCCCAAGGCATCAAACCTGTGCTGCTGGGCCTGCCTTGGCTTCGACTACATGCCCCAGTTTTGTACTGGAATTACGGTGAGTTTCTCCAGTGAGGCCCCAAGTGCCTCAACTGCTGCCTGGGGCAGATCCATCTGGCCCAGCCTCCCCTGCCTCAGTCGATGGCAGGATTGCCTTCTCACTATTCACAGTTTGCAGATGTCTTCAGCAAGAGGGAGGCGGAGATGCTGCCCTCACACTGGGCGTATGACTGCCCTATTAAACTCGTTCCGGATGCCTCCCTTCCCCGTGGAAGGGTATACCCTCTCTCCTTGCCAGAGACTCAGTCTATGTCCACCTATATTAAGGAGAATTTGGAGTGGCCTTTCATACAAAGTCCTCCTCCACGGCCAGGGTCGGATTCTTCTTTGTCAAAAAGAAAGACGAATCTCTTTGACCTTGCATCAACTACCGGGTGTCACGTTGGGTTCATGCACCCACTGGGCCGTACCACCTTGACGGTATGGCAGCTGGCCAACAGGGCGTAGGTAACAGTCTATAGTTCGTATAGGGTACCTGTGGTAGCTCGGACAGTAGAAAGGCAGGCTCGGCTGGGACTAGGCAGCAGGCAGACGTCAGGCGTGGTGTAGCAGGACAGGCGTGGCATGCAGCACAGCACGACTACAGCTCAGCACGGCACTTGACCAGGATAGCACAGGATACAGGAACGGGAAACACTGGGAACTACAAAACACTAGGAGACCATTTGCATAGAAAAACTTTGGGTATGACAACAATGCTCAGGAATGGGAGGAAGGGGCTGGGCCCTTCTTATAGTCCAGGGTACTCATGGGGTAATTTTACATAAAAAGTCTGATGCGCGTGCTGCCCCTTTAAGAGCGGGCACGAGCGTGCGTGCGCTCCTTACGGGACCCGGCCGAGGTGAGCTGAAGTGAGTGCTGGCGTCTCCTGAGGAGGAGACTGGGGCCAGCGCTTGCAGACCCATGGCTGCGGCCGTCAGGAGGTGAGTGAACCTGATGGCCCGCAGCCATGGACATGACACCGGGCCTCAACCAGATCACGGTCAAAAATAGATATCTGTTGTCGCTGATTTTAGAACTGTTTGACCGCATACAAGGAGTCAAGATTTTTTCCAAGCTAGACCTGCGTGGGGCTTATAAACTAATATGAATCCGCTGGGGTGACGAATGGAAGACGGCATTTAACACCCGAGACGGGCACTATGAATACCTGGTGATGCCCTTCGGTCTGTGTAACGCTCCCGCGGTTTTCCAAGAGTTTGTTAATGACATCTTCCGTGACCTCCTCTATGTCTGTGTTGTGGTCTAGCTTCATGACATCTTAATTTTTTCTCCAGACCCGACGACTCATTAGAGACATGTCCGTCAAGTTTTGCTGCGATTAAGGGAGAATCGCCTGTATGCCAAGCTGGAGAAGTGCGTGTTTGTGAGAAATTCTCTACCCTTCCTGGGCTACATCATCTTGGATCAAGGCCTCAAGATGGATCCTGAGAAGGTAAAGGCCGTCCTGGAATGGCCATGTCCTCAAGGTGTAAGGTCCATACAGAGTTTTCTGGGATTCGCCAATTTCTCCGGGCAGTTCATCCCAAGTTTCTCCTCACTGACAGCTCCCATCTCTACCCTTACCAAGAAAGACATGAACGCCAAGGTGTGGACTCCAGAAACGGAATCCACATTTAATAGCCTGAAGAGTGCCTTCATGTCAGCCTCTACCCTCCATCATCCTGATATATCTCGACAGTTTTCGTAGGAGGTAGACGCCTCCTCAGTTGGTGCTGGCGCACTTCTGTTCCAGAGAGGTCCCAAAGGCAAGGCAGTGGTATGTGGCTATTACTCTAACCTATTCTCTTCCGCAGAGCGCAACTACTCGATTTGGGATCGGGAGTTACTTGCCATCAAACTGGCCTTGGAGGAGTAAAGACATCTCTACTAGAGGGCGCAACTCATCCCATCCTGATATTTACTGACCACAAGAACCTCACCTATCTCCAGACGGCCCAACGACTGAACTCCCGTCAAGCCAGGTGGTCGATGTTCTTTCACCGGTTCCAATTTGAGACCCACTACCGCTTGGCCGACAAGAATGTGAGGGCTGATGTCTTGTCCAGGTTGTTCAAGACAGAGGACACCATGGAGTCTCCACAAAATATTATTGATCCGTCCGGCATTACCTCTGTCAACCCTCTGCTAGTTAGAGACATCCCTCCGGGGAGGACTTTTGTGCGCCTGGCAGACAGAGGGAGAATCCTTCCCTGGGGACACAGCTCCGAACTAGCAGGTCACTCGGGTGCCCGTAAAAACAGAGACCTGATTGCCCATCATTTCTGTTGGCCCACGCTGCCCAAAGACATCATGGACTTTGTCTCGTCCTGCACTGTGTGCGCGGCTAACAAGGTTGCTCACTCCAAGCCTGCTGGCCTGCTCCAGCCGCTGCCTGTGCCCAATGCTCCCTGGCAGCATATAGAAATGGACTTTCTAACGGACCTGCTACCCTCTGCGGGATAAAGTACGGTCTGTGTGGTGGTGGACCGATTCTCGAAAATGGCTCATTTTGTTCCGCTGACCGGCCTACCATCTGCTTCTCGACTGGCCAACCTCTTCATTCAACACATCTTCCGCCTACACGTCTTACCTCTGCATATCCTGTCTGATCGGGGGGTTCAGTTCACCTCAAAGTTCTGGAGAGCCCTCTGTAAATTCCTGGAAGTAAAGTTGGACTTTTCCTCAGCCTACCATCCCCAGTCCAATGCTCAAGTCGAGAGGATCAATCAGATCATGGAAAACTACCTATGACACTTCATTTGCAGGCAGCATGATGACTGGGTGCAGCTTCTTCCTTGGGCCGAGTTCTCTTATAACAACCATAAAAGCGAGTACACAAGAACCACACCATTCTTCATCGTTTACATCCAACACCCACGAATCCCTCTCTCGGTGTCAGTTATGTCCCAGGTGTCCGCAGCTGACTCTGCATTCAGGGACTTCCTGTAGATCTGGCAGCAAACCCGATCCTCTATGCTGCTGGTGGTCGACCGAATGAAACGAAAGGCAGACACAAGGAGAAGAGAGCCTCCCCAGTTTCTTCCAGGTACCAAGGTCTGGCTGTCCTCCGGGAATATCCGACTGAGGGTGCCGTCATACAAGTTTGCTCCCAGGTTTCTCGGACCCTTCGAGATCCTACAGCGGATCAACCCTGTCTCCTACAAGCTTCGGCTGCCTCCTACCCTCAAGATCCCCAACTCCTTTCATGTCTCCCTCCTGATGCCTGTGGTTCTGAACCGCTACACCAAGACTCCTAGTCCTGCAGTTGCTCCCAGCGCTTCATCTGATGCATTTATGGTCAAGGAGATCTTGGACACCAAAAAAGTGGGAGGAAGAACTTTTTATTTGGTGGATTGGAGGGGGTTTGGTCCAGAAGAGAGGTCCTGGGAGCCGGAGGAGAACCTCAAAGCTCCTACCCTCGTGAAGATGTTTCTCTCCCGCTCTGTTCCCAAGAAGAGAGGGCGTAAGAGGGGGGATACTGTAACACCCATGGCCACGGGCCTTTGGGATTACTCACCTCCCTAAGGCCGCGGCCCTAGATCTGTGAGTGCTGACCCGCATCTCCTCCTCAGGAGACGCCAGCGCTCACTTCCGCTTCATTCTGCGGTGTCCTGTAGGGTGCGCGCGCACGCTCGTGCTTGCCCTAAAGGGCCAGTGCGCGCACATAAATTGAATATGTAATTAGCCCATACTCACCCTGGACTATAAGAAGGGCCCTGCCCCTTCCCTCATTGCCTGAGCGTTGTTGTGTTTACCGGTGTTAGTCTTTGCAAATGATCCCTTAGTGTTTTCCAGTTCCCAGTGTACCCGTACCTGCTACCTGTATCCTGTATCACGTGCTACCTTGTTCCTGTGCCATAGAGAGTTGGAGTAGTGTTGTGCCGTATACTACGCCTGTGTTACACCGCGCTTGGTGTCTGCCTGCTGCCAACGTCCCATCCAAGCCTACCATCGCTACTGTCTGAATTACCACAGGTACCCTTATTCGAACTATAGACATTGACTTGGTATCCTGTTGGGCAGCTGCAATCCCGCTACGGCAATACGGCCCAGTGTGTCCACATACCCATAGATCGTGACAATAACTGCTATAATACTGCCCCCTATATAGAAGAATATAACTACTATAATAATGTCCCCTATATACAAGAATATAACTACTATAATACTGGCCCTATGGATAAGAATAGGACAAGAAAGGTTAGAAAACAATGTGATGTAGGTGGAGCTGTCCTTTAAGAAATACATTATTAAAGCTTATTTGCTGCTGAGTTTTGTATGTGTTACTCTTGTATTCTGCCGAGTTGTTTCCAGACACAGGAGTTGAATCTATGATACATGATAGACTCGCACATAAGAATACATTTGCACACCCATATATTTACAGTATGTAAAATCACTGATCACAGACTATCCAGGCATATTAGCTAATGCATTTTCCACACTGAGAAAATCCTCGGAGCATATGTGTATTAAACATCCTCCGGGGTCCTGCTTACTTATTTTAGAGAGAAAGGAAAATTAATTGATTCCAACTGTGCGTACAAGCGGGCTCTATAAGAGTTCTATTTTATAAATATACAGAACACGTCTTTCTGACGGGCATAGGAAATATTTACATACATTATTCGGAATCAATTTACTATGGCTGCTGAAAGGGAATAATGTCGCAATGGAAATTTACACTTAAAAGAGGATAGAGGTTTTGCTTATTTCATATTAAATTTAATTCTGTAAGACATCAATGGTCTGGAATTATTATTAAAATTGTATTGTTTATTATTATAATGTTTTAAATGTGATATATGTGTATCGGTCGCCTCCGTATACTTACCGTATCACGATGTCACCTGACTCCGAGCTGGAGCTGCTCCTCTTCTCTGATCACTGCCTGTGATCACTGCCTCGATGCTCATCTACTGGTCTGGCTCCTGCGTTATTTAGGGTGCATGTGCACCGACTCTCCCTGCCTTAAAGGGCCAGCGCACGCCAAATTATCCACCCAACTTTTCTTGGGTATAAAGCGTTCTTCCTTTTCTGGATACATTGCCTGAGCAAGTTGGTTCATTCTATCTAGTCTAGTGATTCCTTGTGTTTACTACGTTGGTTTTCCAGTGTTTTACCGCTGCCTGTACCTTTAGCTATCCTTGTCTGCCACTTGCCATGACCTCTTGCTTGTTAGCCATGACAAACCTCTGCCTCCTGCCCTGACCTTTTTCTCAACCAACCTTGAGTGCCCATTTGCCGCCTGCCCTGACTTTTGCTATAACTGACCCTGCATACGGTTTACAAATTTTGTACAACGCCTGTTCACATTGGCCGTTACCAATTGAGACTACTCTGAGGGTAGTGACTTCTTGTTCTTTTCCATCAGCAAAGTCCAGATCTCTGTATAGGGGTTTAAAGGTGAATACTTGGCGTCCCTTTAGACTCCGCATCCCGGTTTAGCCCTACGTCATATTCCTTGGTGACACAGTGAGTTCACATCATCCTCTGTAGGCAACGTGACAGTATCAGCTTCCACAGGCCTCGCGGAAATATGTAATAATAATTTGTAATATATGTAAAATATGTAATAATTTGAAGATTACTTCAGTAGCAAAATGTTGCGTAGAATTACATACAGCCATATAACACCCCTCCCTCCATGTTTCTCATTAAAGTGAATTTTCCTCACTTGAGCAAAAACATTTTTTTTATCTAAAAAGGGTCAAAATTGTATGATAAAATCCTGGCTCCCTGCAGTCACCACTAGAGGGAGCTTAGGAGCACACTGTATACTATTTATACATTGAACTCCGTAATAACACAGTATGCAGTAAGCTCCCTCTAGTGGTGCCTGCAGGCAACAATAATTGTATCATTGATCTGAGCTACTGGGCATTTCATAACAATCATGTATCAGCAATAGAGATCTAATGGAGAAATTAAATATTTAATCGTGGGGCAACCACTTAAACAAATACCTAAGACAGTAAATAGTAGACAGTGGGAGGAGGGAAATTCAGCTGCAGTCACTCCCTTGTGTGCTTGTGAGACTGCATACTGTGAGAGGGGAGGAGGAGCAGCAGAAGCGGAGATCCATCTGATTGGCTCAGAGTGCTAAGCACAGGTCTAACATTACACATGGAATAATTCACCCACTTAGGCTTCGTTCACATCTGTGTCGGGACTCCGTTCATGGGTTCCGTCTGAGCTTTCCTTCAGGGGAACCCATGAACGGAACCCTGACTGAAACAAACGGAACCCATAGGTTGCATCACCATTGATTTCAATAGTGACGGATCCGGTGCAAATGGTTTCCATTTGCCCGGTTGTTTAAGGGTTCCGTCATTTTGATGGTGACTCAAACGGAAACCTATGGTTTCCGTTTGTTTCAGTCAGGATTCCGTTCATGGGTTCCCCTGATGGAAAGTTCAGACGGAACCCATGAACGGAGTCCCGACGCAGATTTGAACAAAGCCTTAGCAGGTATAGAGAGAGAAAATATCCAATTTTGAAAGGAAATAGACCTAAAACATACCGGTCAAGGAGAGATATTTATTTTTGTACATTTTGTTTATGATAGATACGTATGCTTTAATTATTTACATGGGTACAGGTCAGGACTTCAAACAAATTCATATTACTATTTAATGATACTTGTGAGAAGGCGGTGCTGTGACAACCACATAGTATTTTTTTCTATAGCAGTTGTCACTAGTAATAAATAGAAATCATCATATCGCTGATATAAAAGTAGTATAAACATGGGCAGTACCATGGTATGTGCCCACGGGTTCTACTGACTATGCTTAAAGACCTCATCCCTTGCTTATAGGTGCGGAATATTTTCTTCTCCAGAACTGTCTATTTCCTGAGAAACGGTCATGAAGGTAATTTTGTTAATATTTATGAAGTGACAGATTTGTGAAGAGACATTAAAAGTTCTCTGCAAAAGACCAGCATAAACAATATGGGAACTGTCAGCAGGAATCCTGCGGGGTGCCAAGGGTTTCTATGCTGCTTACAGGCATAACAAAAATGGAACATGTTTTATTCAATCCGACTCTCGTAATGAAAAGATAAAAATTATTCATTATTTTAATCAGTTATAATTAGACATCTCTCTGGCAAATATGTGTATATTAAAGCCCCCGTCCACCCCCTCCCCTGATGTGCCGCCTCGAGAGGAAATGTGCAAAAGTTACCAAGCTCAGTCTGTCCCAATTTTATTAAAGGTAATTATGATTGATAAGACATGATGGATAACAAGGCCTTCTTGAAATATCAGGACTGTGTGTGGTGGGGGGGGGGGGGTCACTTGTCTTAAAGGAATTTTTCCATTTTTAGAAACCCCTTTTTGTATTAGGTGCCCAGTTTGTACAGGTAGTTCTTGAGACCCTCTGATATTTATCCTGACTTTACGCCAGGTCCAGGGCAGGAGAACTTAAGTAGAACTGATTCCATAGCAATTTAGTTCCGTGAAGCTCCATCTTTTTTTTTTTCCTTTACATTGAAGGATTGTTTTTCAGGTTATAGGCTGCTAAATGAAACTTGGTTCTCAGCTTCAGCTATTAATGAGTCTTGGGTTCAGAGATGTAAAAATACACTAAAATTGCATTTATTGAGTTGTAAATTGGTTGTGAAGCGAACCACCCCTTTAAGGGCACATGTCTATGATGAAATAGTTATCTCTGAAGACATCCACCACCTAAATGGACTTGACCATCCACATTGTGTCCTACCAAAACTGTCAGATCCATAACGTCAGCTAGATCGGTCCCTAGGTCCGTGTGGCTATAGTAAACCATGAAGATATCACCACCAATATGGAATAAGACCATCCAAGATTGTGTCCTACTAAAAGTAGGAGATCCACAATACAAGCTAGGTAGGTCCCTAGGTCACTGTGTCTATGGTGATCCCTGAAGACATCACCACCAATATTGAATAAGACCATCTAAAATTGTGTCCTACTAAAAGTGGGAGATCTACAATACAAGCTAGGTAGGTCCCTAGGTCACTGTGGCTATAGTGATTCATGAAGACATCACCACCAATATATAATTAGACTATCAAAGATTTTCTCCTACTAAAACTGGGAGATCTACAATACAAGCTAGGTGGGTACATAGGTCCTTGCATATATGGTGGTCCCTGAGGACATCCACCACCTATATGGACCTAGACAACCCACATCGTGTCGCAGCAAAACTGTGAGATCCATAACACAAGCTCGGTGTGTACCCAATTCCTTGTGGCTATATTTATCCCTGAAGACCACCTATATGGACTTAGGACATGTACATGTGGACCTCTTCAAGTAACCACATTGTGGAGAACACGCATTATTCTTGGCATGTACCACTGTACATGAAGGAGCCACCGTTGAACCTCTGTTGCCCATAGAGGCCGCCTAAAGGTTGCTGGTTTGTCTGGTCCTGTTTATAGTTAATGTGCTTGTCATCATCTTATTGATTTTCATCCACCATCTTTGAACTCTCTCCTCATGACGACGGAAGCCAAATTATATATTGAAATGTTCCTGAAAAGCAGGCATCTCTTCTTTGAAGTGCCTACAGCTTATGTGGAGTAGGCTACGTAATGAAACAGTCTTTGCTACACCTGTCAACTCTGAATAAAACAATTATTTTCTCATTTTGAATTCCGGTTTTCTATTTCTTTGATAAGTCATGTTTTTTTAACCTCATGTTTTTGATTTTTATTCTCTCTTCAAAGAATGTCATCTTATTCCTCGATTTAAGCCCGGAATATTAACACTCTGATCTCAAAATAATATCTGTGTTGACAAACCAGTCTTGCATTTCAAATCTCAAGTTATTGGGTGGGAAGACGTGAATATTATATTCCACATCAATGCATGTGCAGGTGCATCTGCCAAATAGGTTTTACTATAAAGAAAGCCAAAAGCATATTGCTTCTCCAATAACCCTCCACTAAAGAAAACAAAGGGAACTTAAAGGGCAAGCGCAGGTCCTGTACCCTACAAATGGATCTAGTATGAATAGGTATTCACATATTAAGATATATTTCATAGTTGTCCGGTATCATGATATTGGGAATAGCAATCTTTCCATACACATGAAAATAATATCAAATTCAAGAACAATTCTGAGCAGTAACCCAAGTTTAGTTATAAACATCGAATTGTGGGGGTTAGTCTGTAGGATTTATGGTAGGGGTTATAGTTGGCGGTTAGTCTGTAGGATTTATGGTAGGGGTTATAGTTGGGGGTTAGTCTGTAGGATTTATGGTTGGGGTTATAGATGGGGGTTAGTCTGTAGGATTTATGGTAGGGGTTATAGTTGGGGTTTGTCTGTAGGATTTATGGTAGGGGTTATAGTTGGGGGTTAGTCTGTAGGATTTATGGTAGGGGTTATAGTTGGGGGTTAGTCTGTAGGATTTATGGTTGGGCTTATAGTTGGGGTTAGTCTGTAGGTTTTATGGTAGCGGTTATAGATGGAGGTTAGTCTGTAGGATTTATGGTTGGGCTTATAGTTGGAATTAGTCTGTAGGTTTTATGGTAGGGGTTATAGATGGAGGTTAGTCTGTAGGATTTATGGTAGGGGTTATAGTTGGGGTTTGTCTGTAGGATTTATGGTAGGGGGTTATAGTTGGGGGTTAGTCTGTAGGATTTATGGTTGGGCTTATAGTTGGGGTTAGTCTGTAGGTTTTATGGTAGGGGTTATAGATGGAGGTTAGTCTGTAGGATTTATGGTTGGGCTTATAGTTGGAATTAGTCTGTAGGTTTTATGGTAGGGGTTATAGATGGAGGTTAGTCTGTAGGATTTATGGTAGGGATTATAGTTGGGGGTTAGTCTGTGGATTTATGGTAGGGTTTATACTTGGGGTTAGTCTGTAGGATTTATGGTAGGGGTTATAGTTGGGGGTTAGTCTGTAGGATTTATGGTAGGGGTTATAGTTGGGGTTAGTCTGTGGATTTATGGTAGGGGTTATAGTTGAGGGTTTGTAGGATTTATGGTAGGGGTTATAGTTGGCAGTTAGTCTGTAGGATTTATGGTAGGGGTTATAGTTGGGGGTTAGTCTGTAGGATTTATGGTAGGGGTTATAGTTGGCGGTTAGTCTGTAGGATTTATGGTAGGGGTTATAGTTGGGGGTTAGTCTGTAGGATTTATGGTAGGGGTTATAGTTGGAATTAGTCTGTAGGTTTTATGGTAGGGGTTATAGTTGGGGGTTAGTCTGTAGGATTTATGGTAGGGGTTATAGTTGGGGGTTAGTCTGTAGGATTTATGGTAGGGGTTATAGTTGGGGTTAGTCTGTAGGATTTATGGTAGGGGTTATAGTTGGAATTAGTCGGTAGGTTTTATGGTAGGGGTTATAGATGGGGGTTAGTCTGTAGGATTTATGGTAGGGGTTACAGATGGAGGTTAGTCTGTAGGATTTATGGTATGGGTTATAGTTGGGGGTTAGTCTGTAGGATTTATGGTGGGGGTTATAGTTGGGGGTTAGTCTGTAGGATTTACGGTAGGGGTTATAGTTGGGGGTTAGTCTGTGGATTTATGGTAGGGGTTATACTTGGGGTTAGTCTGTAGGATTTATGGTAGGGGTTATAGTTGGGGGTTAGTCTGTGGATTTACGGTAGGGGTTATAGTTGGGGTTAGTCTGTAGGATTTATGGTAGGAGTTATACTTGGGGTTAGTCTGTAGGATTTATGATATTGGTTATAGTTGGGGTTAGTCTATAGGATTTATGGTAGGGGTTATAGTTGGGGTTAGTCTGTAGGATTTATGGTAGGGGTTATAGTTGGGGTTAGTCTGTAGGATTTATGGTAGGGGTTATAGTTGGGGGTTAGTCTGTAGGATTTATGATATTGGTTATAGTTGGAATTAGTCTGTAGGATTTATGGTAGGGGTTATAGTTGGGGGTTAGTCGTAGGATTTATAGTAGGGGTTATAGTTGGGGTTAATCTGTAGGATTTATGGTAGGGGTTATAGATGGGGGTTAGTCTGTAGGATTTATGGTATGGGTTATAGTTGGGGGTTAGTCTGTAGGATTTATGGTAGGGGTTATAGTTGGCGGTTAGTCTGTAGGATTTATGGTAGGGGTTATAGTTGGGGGTTAGTCTGTAGGATTTATGGTAGGGGTTATAGTTGGAATTAGTCTGTAGGTTTTATGGCAGGGGTTATAGTTGGGGGTTAGTCTGTAGGATTTATGGTAGGGGGTTATAGTTGGGGGTTAGTCTGTAGGATTTATGGTAGGGGTTATAGTTGGGGTTAGTCTGTAGGATTTATGGTAGGGGTTATAGTTGGAATCAGTCTGTAGGATTTATGGTAGGGGTTATAGTTGGGGTTAGTCTGTAGGATTTATGGTAGGGGTTATAGTTGGGGGTTAGTCTGTAGGATTTATGGTAGGGGTTATAGTTGGAATTAGTCTGTAGGTTTTATGGTAGGGGTTATAGTTGGGGGTTAGTCTGTAGGATTTATGGTAGGGGTTATAGTTGGGGGTTAGTCTGTAGGATTTATGGTAGGGGTTATAGTTGGGGGTTAGTCTGTGGATTTATGGTAGGGGTTATACTTGGGGTTAGTCTGTAGGATTTATGGTAGGGGTTATAGTTGGGGGTTAGTCTGTGGATTTACGGTAGGGGTTATAGTTGGGGTTAGTCTGTAGGATTTATGGTAGGGGTTATACTTGGGGTTTGTCTGTAGGATTTATGATATTGGTTATAGTTGGAATTAGTCTAGGATTTATGGTAGGGGTTATAGTTGGGGGTTAGTCTGTAGGATTTATGGTAGGGGGTTATAGTTGGGGGTTAGTCTGTAGGATTTATGCTAGGGGTTATAGTTGGGGTTGATCTGTAGGATTTATGGTAGGGGTTATAGTTGCAATCAGTCTGTAGGATTTATGGTAGGGGTTATAGTTGGGGGTTAGTCTGTAGGATTTATGGTAGGGGTTATAGTTGGGGGTTAGTCTGTAGGATTTATGGTAGGGGTTATAGTTGGAGGTTAGTCTGTAGGATTTATGGTAGGGGTTATAGTTGGGGGTTAGTCTGTAGGATTTATGGTAGGGGTTATACTTGGGGTTAGTCTGTAGGATTTATGGTAGGGGTTATACTTGGGGTTAGTCTGTAGGATTTATGGTAGGGGTTATTGTTGGGGTTAGTCTGTAGGATTTATGGTAGGGGTTATAGATGGGGGTTAGTCTGTAGGATTTATGGTAGGGGTTATAGTTGGGGGTTAGTCTGTAGGATTTATGGTAGGGGTTATAGTTGGGGTTTGTCTGTAGGATTTATGGTTGGGCTTAAAGTTGGGGGTTAGTCTGTAGGATTTATGGTAGGGGTTATAGTTGGGGGTTAGTCTGTAGGATTTATGGTAGGGGTTATAGTTGGAGGTTAGTCTGTAGGATTTATGGTAGGGGTTATAGTTGGGGGTTAGTCTGTAGGATTTATGGTAGGGGTTATACTTGGGGTTAGTCTGTAGGATTTATGGTAGGGGTTATTGTTGGGGTTAGTCTGTAGGATTTATGGTAGGGGTTATAGATGGGGGTTAGTCTGTAGGATTTATGGTAGGGGTTATAGTTGGGGGTTAGTCTGTAGGATTTATGGTAGGGGTTATAGTTGGGGTTTGTCTGTAGGATTTATGGTTGGGCTTAAAGTTGGGGGTTAGTCTGTAGGATTTATGGTAGGGGTTATAGTTGGGGGTTAGTCTGTAGGATTTATGGTAGGGGTTATAGTTGGGGGTTAGTCTATAGGATTTATGGTAGGGGTTATAGTTGGGGTTAGTCTGTAGGATTTATGGTAGGGGTTATAGTTGGGGGTTAGTCTGTTGGATTTATGGTAGGGGTTATAGTTGGGGGTTAGTCTGTAGGATTTATGGTAGGGGTTATAGTTGGGGTTTGTCTGTAGGATTTATCGTTGGGCTTATAGTTGGGGGTTAGTCTAAGATTTATGGTTGGGCTTATAGTTGGGGGATAGTCTGTAGGATTTATGGTAGGGGTTATAGTTGGGGGTTAGTCTGTAGGATTTATGGTAGGGGTTATAGTTGGGGGTTAGTCTGTAAGATTTATGGTAGGGGTTTTTAGTTGGGGGTTAGTCTGTAGGATTTATGGTAGGGGTTATAGTTGGGGGTTAGTCTGTAAGATTTATGGTAGGGGTTATAGTTGGGGGTTAGTCTGTAGGATTTATGGTAGGGGTTATAGTTGGGGTTAGTCTGTAGGATTTTTGGTAGGGGTTATAATTGGAGGTTAGTCTGTAGGATTTATGGTTGGGGTTAGTCTGTAGGATTTATGGTAGGGGTTATAGTTGGGGGTTAGTCTGTAGGATTTATGGTTGGGGTTATAGATGGGGTTAGTCTGTAGGATTTATGGTAGGGGTTATAGTTGGGGGTTAGTCTGTAGGATTTATGGTAGGGGTTATAGTTGGGGTTAGTCTGTAGGATTTATGGTAGGAGTTATAGTTGGAGGCTAGTCTGTAGGATTTATGGTTGGGGTTATAGTTGGGGTTAGTCTGTAATATTTATGGTAGGGGTTATAGTTGGGGTTAGCCTGTAGAATTTATGGTAGGGGTTATAGTTGGGGGTTAGTCTGTAGGATTTATGGTAGGGGTTATAGTTGGAATTAGTCTGTAGGTTTTATGGTAGGGGTTATAGTTGGGGGTTAGTCTGTAGGATTTATGGTAGGGGTTATAGTTGGGGGTTAGTCTGTAGGATTTATGGTAGGGGTTATAGTTGGGGGTTAGTCTGTGGATTTATGGTAGGGGTTATACTTGGGGTTAGTCTGTAGGATTTATGGTAGGGGTTATAGTTGGGGGTTAGTCTGTGGATTTACGGTAGGGGTTATAGTTGGGGTTAGTCTGTAGGATTTATGGTAGGGGTTATACTTGGGGTTTGTCTGTAGGATTTATGATATTGGTTATAGTTGGAATTAGTCTGTAGGATTTATGGTAGGGGTTATAGTTGGGGGTTAGTCTGTAGGATTTATGGTAGGGGGTTATAGTTGGGGGTTAGTCTGTAGGATTTATGCTAGGGGTTATAGTTGGGGTTGATCTGTAGGATTTATGGTAGGGGTTATAGTTGGAATCAGTCTGTAGGATTTATGGTAGGGGTTATAGTTGGGGGTTAGTCTGTAGGATTTATGGTAGGGGTTATAGTTGGGGGTTAGTCTGTAGGATTTATGGTAGGGGTTATAGTTGGGGGTTAGTCTGTAGGATTTATGGTAGGGGTTATAGTTGGAGGTTAGTCTGTAGGATTTATGGTAGGGGTTATAGTTGGGGGTTAGTCTGTAGGATTTATGGTAGGGGTTATACTTGGGGTTAGTCTGTAGGATTTATGGTAGGGGTTATTGTTGGGGTTAGTCTGTAGGATTTATGGCAGGGGTTATAGATGGGGGTTAGTCTGTAGGATTTATGGTAGGGGTTATAGTTGGGGGGTTAGTCTGTAGGATTTATGGTAGGGGTTATAGTTGGGGTTTGTCTGTAGGATTTATGGTTGGGCTTAAAGTTGGGGGTTAGTCTGTAGGATTTATGGTAGGGGTTATAGTTAGGGGTTAGTCTGTAGGATTTATGGTAGGGGTTATAGTTGGGGGTTAGTCTATAGGATTTATGGTAGGGGTTATAGTTGGGGTTAGTCTGTAGGATTTATGGTAGGGGTTATAGTTGGGGGTTAGTCTGTTGGATTTATGGTAGGGGTTATAGTTGGGGGTTAGTCTGTAGGATTTATGGTAGGGGTTATAGTTGGGGTTTGTCTGTAGGATTTATGGTTGGGCTTATAGTTGGGGGTTAGTCTAAGATTTATGGTTGGGCTTATAGTTGGGGGAAAGTCTGTAGGATTTATGGTAGGGGTTATAGTTGGGGGTTAGTCTGTAGGATTTATGGTAGGGGTTATAGTTGGGGGTTAGTCTGTAAGATTTATGGTAGGGGTTATAGTTGGGGGTTAGTCTGTAGGATTTATGGTAGGGGTTATAGTTGGGGTTAGTCTGTAGGATTTTTGGTAGGGGTTATAATTGGAGGTTAGTCTGTAGGATTTATGGTTGGGGTTAGTCTGTAGGATTTATGGTAGGGGTTATAGTTGGGGGTTAGTCTGTAGGATTTATGGTTGGGGTTATAGATGGGGTTAGTCTGTAGGATTTATGGTAGGGGTTATAGTTGGGGGTTAGTCTGTAGGATTTATGGTAGGGGTTATAGTTGGGGTTAGTCTGTAGGATTTATGGTAGGGGTTATAGTTGGAGGCTAGTCTGTAGGATTTATGGTTGGGGTTATAGTTGGGGTTAGTCTGTAATATTTATGGTAGGGGTTATAGTTGGGGTTAGCCTGTAGGATTTATGGTAGGGGTTATAGTTGGGGGTTAGTCTGTAGGATTTATGGTAGGGGTTAAAGTTGGGGGTTAGTCTGTAGGATTTATGGTAGGGGTTATAGTTGAGGGTTAGTCTGTATATTTAATAGGCAATGATCGGCAAAGCTGATTCCCAATATGATGCCCTTCTGTTACCCCTCTCCCATGGACCCTCTAAATATATGATATGGGTCTGAGAGGCTGCAAAAAAGACCATATTAGTCCCTGTTTTAAAATCACTGGGTCACATTGAGAAGTATAACAGCCGCTTTCAGGTACCCAGCAAATGTATGCAATACAGTACAATTTCTAGGTTTATGGACTTAACAGGGAGTTTAGGGGCCCTGACCATTGGCCAAGATATTTATGAAGAGGGACTTGTGTAAAAGTAAGGGTAGGGGTTTGGAGGTAAGGGGTAGTGTTAAGACTGGAGTTAAACCACAAGAGTTAGTTTTTTTACTATTCCATATTTTTGTAAGGGCATGTTCACACGCTGAGCCAAAAACGTCTGAAAATACGGAGCTGTTTTCAAGGGAAAACAGCACCTGATTTTCAGACGTTTTTTGAGCAACTCACGTTTTTCGCTGCGTTTTTCGGGTCGTTTTCGCTGCGTTTTCGCGCCGTTTTTTCGGCAGTTTTTGGAGCTGTTTTCAATAGAGTCTATGAAAAAACAGCTCCAAAAATGTCCCAAGAAGTGTCCTGCACTTCTTTTGACGAGGCTGTAATTTTACGTGTCGTCTTTTGACAGCTGTCAAACGACGACGCGTAAATTACAGGTCGTCGGCACAGTACGTCTGCAAACCCATTCAAATGAATGGGCAGATGTTTGCCGACGTATTGGAGCCATATTTTCAGGCGTAATTCGAGGCATAATACGCCTCGTTTACGCCTGAAAATATGTCGTGTGAACCCAGCCTAAATCTGAAACCCGATAGTAAAATGTGTAACCAAAAATGGTTACAAAAAGATTTTTTACCCATTTCTCTGCACTGGGCCAGCAAAATTTTGAATGTGTTGGTGACGCTTATACTTAAGTCATGTGCATAGCTCTTGGTCAATCGATTGGCCACTTTCTCAGTTTCTTCAGCCTATAAAATGGATACTTCCACTCATAATACGCATTGAATACTCTAGGACCCATGTGAGTATCCCAAGATTTTTTTTCAATGAATGGTGGATGATCCCTTTTTATTAGAAGATTTTCCTGATGATAAGTAGATCACTGCATGTCTTGCTACCAATTAAATTTCCCTGCAGCACTCCTAGTGGAGAAATTAAGCATTACATTTTGCCCATTTAAATCAATAGGCTTCATGTAATGAAGAAATGTTTTGTGTCCTTAGAAGCAAGACATGTTCTTTGTAGACACTCCGCTCTGGCAAATATATATGAGGGTCCTGAACAGGTAACCCTACCATCTACTACCTCAGAATTCCCTAGTAAGGTTTTTGAAAATGAGTTTTCTAAACAAGACACCCCATAAATAAATACGTTACAATAAACTGATTGGAACTTATACATCCCAATGGGGTAATTCTGAAGGTTTTTAGGAACATGAAAGAGACAATATGATCTATCCACATACAACACAGTTTTCAGTTCAAGAATTTAAATAAATTCTCTCCTTTTTTAATTTTTTTTTGTCCCTAAAAATAATTTAAAAAACTGACAGTAACGCCTGGTTATATGGACTTTAAATGTCAGCATCGCTGCCACTTTCAAACAAGGGATCCATTTAAATAGAACCTTTAAATGTCAACAATTTGAGCTCAGTTATTTGGTATACGGAGAATCCTGACAGATCAGACGTCCAAATCACGAATAAAATCTAAATTTTGCTGCTATCTAATCAGATTTAAAATGAAATCTTCTCAGATAGGGGAGACAATTACTGACAATTGCTTTCTACAGTAGGGTTAATGAAGGGAATCAAAAACTATTCTTAATACTAGGTCTTCGCCGATAACGGGTAATTATGTCATTAAATGCACTATTGAGATAATGACGGATTGAGCAGGATCAAAAAATACACAAGATCAGTCCAATTATACCATACGGAAAAGCTGAAAAGTACTGCACATAAGACACTGAATACTGATGAGAGCTACACAATAAAGACGACTGGATGATTGATTGACGGGATACAGAAAGGGAGGAGCTTGCATAATTAACCACACACATTTTTAGGATGGGGTTCATCGCCACCCTGACAAGAAATCCAGTTGTTGTCGTCGGTCACAACTATATTACATGTTTCACTTCAGTCTTCCATATTGACAGAGTCTTTCCAGCCGCAATCCAACAATAAAGCCGGCCATAGACATTTTTTGGAAGTCATGGTGACAAGTGTTTTTGAAAGGTTCGGCCTATTATTGGGTAAAAATTTGACATGAAAGGTCATTCCGGAAGCCGAAATATAAAACAAGGGGCACATTGGATTTTTTAAGCCAATCATCAATGACTATGGACTCTCTCTTTCCAGGTGGACTTGTTTATAGAGAGTGTCTTCATTCCAATGGACAGTTTGACAAGCTCTTGAGGATGTGAGGTGAATGACTAGACATTCGTGAGGTGACAGACGTTCCTCTAATGACTATGCCCAGGTTACAGTGTGACTGAAAAGCTGGTTCATATATTGATATGAAGAAGCTCAACATAACACCAGAGTACTTATTTTAAAGATGATTTCATCCAGATTTGACCTAAGAAAACATTCGAAGTTCCCTGGACTTGCCTTGTTTGGAGAATTTAATACGTTCAAGAGATACTTCTTCTAGTTCTTGCTCAAATTTCATTCAGACCAATTTTGAGACATACGTAGTCTATACTGAGTTTATCAATTTACAAAGAACTCCGTTATTGCAGATCGATGTTCATATTCATTCATCTCCTCCACATAATGTCATTAATATTGTTACAGTCCTCTACAAGACAGACCTATGTCACTTCATCATTGTGTAATACAATCTATTGTCTTCTACTCTTGTATAGAATATATACCGAAATTGGGGGAGGGGTCATTTATGTAACGCTTGTATTGTACGGTAAGCATCATGACACTAAGAATCAAAAATTCCACAAACTATTTTCCAAAGGATACCCAAGAATAAAGTTAAATAAGGTAACATTTCGAGACATCCGAGAGTCTAAAGTTGCTCAGCCCACAATGTTAGCATGTTGTTATTAATGGAAACAATGTTGTTGCATACAGTTAATGTAATGACATCAGTTATAAGTGAAGGAATACAAAGTAAACAAACGGGTATGTAACGACCTTAACTTGATGATTAAGCATAATGAGCAATACGATACTTGCAAATAATGGAGTGATGGTGGTGGCGCTAGTAATATGAATACAGTCCCAGCAAAATGTATGAGGTTAGGGATAAAAGTTTTGTACTGTACCCTTAAGATGTCCTCGTCCCAGAGTGACAAATCCTGAAGAAATAAAATTGTGTAGGTCGGGTCCTCCGCTTCGATATATATCCTTCCCATAGTGTCCTGCTGACAGAAATGAACCAGTTACTCCATCTTAGTGGGAGATAGGTGGACATAGAGACTTTGCGTATGACAAGACTGGGACTACCAATTTTATTGAAACTGACCAATTTAATCTGATTGCGTCCATTGTCTTTATTGTACCTCAGTAATGTTTTGTAACCAGTTTCATGAAAACCAATAAACAACTCCTGTAGTACCACAATTTGCCAGTAGGGGTGGTGTAGATTTTCTGATCTTGATTTGTATACTATTCTAGACCAGGATATTGTAGGAGTGCGTAATGTTTATCTATGTTCCGTACTGTAGCGTAGAGTAAAATACTTTATACTTGTGGTTGTTGGTATGGGGGCCTGTCACTATTTTCTCCAACGTGGAATGAGAGTGCAGGTCTTCTAAGCAATTTCCAAGCTTGTCTATGGGGGTGATCCGTATCAAGAAACCTTTCCCATATGTAAACTAAGCATTTGGAAGAGTCTGGGCACTACTTGACATGTTTGCCAATCAAATGGCAGGTAGAAATAGTTATTTATCATGTGATTGGCTAAAAAGCTGTATTCTTCGCTGCCTAAACCTCTTGTATGTTTTCTATGTATAAGAAACCTTATAGGAACATCCCCAAAGATCACCAGAAAAACAGAAAGGTCACCCTTAGAGGACTATTTTCATGAAGATAAGAGGTACCCATTAAAAAGTAGAAACACATGTCCCGCAGTACCACCATTGACCACTAGGGGTTGTAGAAAACATCTATGGTTTGTGAAGTATTCTAGACCAGGATTTTGTACTAATGTGTTGTGCTTGCCTGTGCTATAGGGCCTATGGCGACCACCCCATATATATGTATAATATTCACTTATACAACTTAATGCATGTTAGTATCGCATGCTATACACTTAATGTCATATTTCATACAATCATTGGACAATACATAAGCAATGTCACATAGCACATACATCTGCATAGTACAGTACATACATAATAAAGCCATATATAACACAGAGATACTGTAAAATAACCAACAAGACAATGTAGTAGGGGTTAATAGGGTGGAGACTGGTAAGTGCAGTCCTGCCATATTAAGCATAGATTAGCACACCCTGAAAATAGGTCAGCGAGACATTGGTCTCAGAACAGTTTGAGTGGTGCCCTCTGTTGGTTTAAGAATGACATGAAGTCACTGTACTTCAGGGGTTTTATTTATAGCTTTGTTTCTTTCCCCATACAGTACTATTGACCTTTCCTAGACAGATGGGAAAGAGAGAAAGAGAGAGAAAGAGAGAGAAAGTGAGAGATAGAGAGAGAGAGTGAAAAGTGCAGAACAAAGAATGAAGGAATGGGAAAAGAGAAAAGATAATGGGAAAGAGAGAGGGGAAAATAGACAGATAGAGAAATACGAGATAGGTAGATAGATACATGGATTTGTGATAGATAGATAGATAGATAGATAGATAGATAGATAGATAGATAGATAGATAGATAGATAGATAGATAGATAGATAGATAGATAGATAGATATGAGATAGATATGAGATAGATATGAGATAGATATGAGATAGATATGAGATAGATAGATAGATAGATAGATAGATAGATAGATAGATAGATATGAGATAGATAGATAGATAGATAGATATGAGATAGATAGATAGATAGATAGATAGATAGATAGATAGATAGATAGATAGATAGATAGATAGATAGATAGATAGATAGATAGATAGATATGAGATACATAGATAGATAGATAGATAGATAGATAGATAGATAGATAGATAGATAGATAGATAGATAGATAGATAGATAGATAGATAGATAGATAGATAGATAGATAGATAGATAGATAGATAGATAGAGTTGATACAGAAAGTTATTAGAGCAGTAGATACTGAAAAGCAGAGGACATAGACATTTTACATAACAACACATGTATTGTGTACCCCCTCCGGCTAGAACTGGAGGTTACCGATGTTTGACTGAGGACAATTATATACTTAATGTAAATTGTCATGGATACCGGTTGATCTGTGTAATGTATACTTTTTATTGGAAGCATAAAATGCCTGTGCATAGAAGTCCAGGAAGATAAGTGTTAATGTTTCCATCACAATCGTGTAGTCCCTGCAGGATTATACAATATTGGCCTTGTAGGCACAGAAATTCCAGGGTAGGTCCCTACGTAGATATTTGCTAGATAGATAGATATTAGATGCATAAATAGACAGATAGATAGATAGATAGATATTAGATGCATAAATAGACAGATAGATAGATAGATAGATAGATAGATAGATAGATAGATAGATAGATAGATAGATAGATAGATAGATAGATAGATAGATAGATAGATAGATAGATAGATATTAGATGCATAAATAGACAGATAGATAGATAGATAGATATTAGATGCATAAATAGACAGATAGATAGATAGATAGATAGATAGATAGATAGATAGATAGATAGATAGATAGATAGATAGATAGATAGATAGATAGATAGATAGATAGATAGATAGATAGATAGATAGATAGATTGGATAGATAGGATAGATAGATAGGATATGAGATAGATAGATATATATACAGATAGATAGATAGATAGATAGATAGATAGATAGATAGATAGATAGATAGATAGATAGATAGATAGATAGATAGATAGATAGATAGATAGATAGATAGATAGATAGATAGATATACAGATAGATAGATAGATAGATAGATAGATAGATAGATAGATAGATAGATAGATAGATAGATAGATAGATAGATAGATAGATAGACAGATAGATAGACAGACATATTTGGATAATATATACCTTACAAAGACATATGCACTACACACATCTACGTACATGAGCACATCAGATACGGTATAGCATATATACTCATACATACAGTATATATATATGCACACAATGCTGTAGATTGTGTATTCCACTACACACAGAGAACAGATGTTAGTCTCATTCTGCATGAGGAGAAGGTGGTAACCTTGGAAACGGCAATATTTAGAACTTATTTTGTTCATTATTAGACCAATTACATGCAGAAAAAAGAAGGAACGCGGGAGAGAGTTGGCGGGGTGAAGGGTCCGGCTGCGCCTCCTGATCTGCAGACGGGGTCATGATTGTCCTGTCACAGAGATTGACATTGACCAGAACATACTGAGAAGCACAGAGCCACAGGAAGCACAGGCAAGTGGCCAGCAGACTGACACACGCTCAGACGCTTGTACCTATTGTGTTCAGGTGGCCGTGCGGCTCCACGTTGGTGGGGACATCGGAGAAACGTCGAGAGGCTGCAAAAGAAAAGCCAGGCCCGAGAGCCGGGGTCAGGAACCATGTGAACAGAGACAAGCTGAGCAGATCCTGAGGCAGCGGCACTGAACATACACAGGAACCTGTAATATAACCTTATAATCATTTTATAGTAATACT